>NC_142569.1:34432500-34732500 GCF_041283825.1 Pyrus communis | reverse complement strand
TGAAACATATATCGTATAGTGTGCTAACTAGTGTTATCATAAATAAGTATCTTCCACCGTACGCACAGAACAGTGCCTTACACATGCCCAGTCGAAGCCAATATAAATATCATATATGCATAGAACAATGCCCTACACACGCCCGACTGAAGCTAATATAAGTATCATCACATGTAGGCAGAACAATGACCACTAGATACGCACAAAACCATTGAATATAATCTTTCCAAACATAGGTACATATATCTCAAAATCATCTTCATAGAATATAGTCATCCATTATATATACTACAAAGAAGTGTAAAAACATGTTTATAAATAGTATATAGTCATCCATCATATATACTACAAAAAACATAAGTTTCGATAAAGTATGGTATTCCAAAATATTCTTAGTAAAGCATGATAATAATAAAGTGTAAATCTAATTTACTCATAAAACGTAACCATTAAATCATGCTTTTCATGTGTGGATTTCTACTATTAAAACATGCATTTTAGAAAGGGTCTACTCACAGATACTTTGCCATCGAAAAGCCACACGAACTAGCGAAGACGGAAACGCCACAATAAATGCACCTAAGCACATAAAGGGTCCAATTAATCAAACTCTATTAAAATGATTGAATTTCAAAAAACAGACGTCAAAAACGGATCTAGGATGTCGAAATTAGCCTAGGAAGGGTCTCAATCGAAACCCTAAAAAGTTAACAAAAAGTCAACATTGACTGATCAACGATCAAAGTCAACGGTCAATGTTAGACCGGGTCAATCGAGTCGGGTCACAGGTCAGGTCAAAGGCCGGTCAACAGGGCTTGGTGTTTGGGTCGGACTAGTTCAATAGGCTGGGCCGGGGTTTAAAAGAGTTTTGGGTCAAAAGGCCTAGGCTTGAAAACCCAGCCCAGGATAAAAGGGTTTTAGGTTGGGGAAACGGGATGGCTCCCTTAGGTTTGGGCTCGAGTTCCACACTGCTTGAAGGCCTAATTGCTTTTGGGTTTCTAGGTTTAACTAATTGGGTTCGGGCTTTAGGGATCATTGGGTTTACGGTTTAGCAGGCCAAGGCCTGAGTTAGTACGGCCTGAAGGGCCTAGGTTTGATGGTTTAAGGCTTTTGGGTTTTCGAGCATAGGTCAACTGGCCCGTTTCTATCAAGAACGAAGGCTAGAGCCTCCCGAGCTTTGGTCGACATCGTTCGATCACCCTAATCTACGACATAAGTACCAAAATGAAACAAGAGACGAGAGGGAGAGGTTTGGTACCTTCAATTCGTCGTGAAATGGCTAGAGGTGGCCGAACTTTGGGCTTGAACACCATGGTTTCGCCGGGCCTGGGTTCTCAGTCTCACCGAGCTTCACAAAGACGAGGGAAAGGGAGAGAGGATCCAATTGATGGAGTTGGGGGTGTTGTCATTGTTGGGGTGCTCCGTTGAGTGTGTGGGTGTGGGTGTGAGTCGATTGGAAATGGGAGAGGGAGAGTGAGCTGTGAGAGATCCAAGAGTGAGAGAGTGAGAGTTGACTCGGGGAGGGGGAAAGAGAAAATAAGAGAGGGAGAGATGAGAGACTGCCACGTAGCAGCCTAGGAAAGAGAGGGGAGCCGGGGGACCAAAACAGGGGTAGGCCCTTTGGGCACACCATTTAACACCAAAAATAATATTTTAAACGAAAAATCCCACAATCTAAATGGAATTACCAAAAATACCCTTCCGTTCCATAAAATCCGAGACAGGTTGTTACACCTTGAACAAATTCTCGAAGTTCTTCTTAAAAGTTTTCTTTAAGAATCCTATCCAACCTAACTTGAGATGCATACCAATTAATCACATTGATGAGTTCTTGCCCTATCAAAATCTTTATTGCTATAATTTTTTTTCCATCCCTCTTAACATCTACGATATCTTTTGTTAGAGTCCGATCCATGTTGCTGCCAACACCGTTTCTCAATCTATGTTTGCCTAAATACCAAAGCTTAAAACCTGAGTTTTTAGTTGCCTTAAGACCAACCCACTTAATTTCCTGGAGGCACATAAAACTTATCATTCTCCTCACCATAACTTCTACTACTTTCATAGATTTTCCAAATAAGGTTCATATATTCTACGCCCTAAATGCATTTTATTCTCTTGAAGCCTACCCTTATGTTCTAGTGACCTCACCCGCCTAGTACAGTCATGATACCTTTTTTGTGTGTCTTGTGTAAAGTAAAGTTGATGCCAGCGAATGCTTCCAAACAACTTTGAGTGGAGTCGTTCAAAAAGAAGTTTCTACACCACCCTTACTCGTTTAACACTGCATCCGAATGCCAATGAAAATACAACGACCTTGCTTTACTTGACCAAGCCCCCTACATTGACCCTTGAAAATGAAGCACACCCAAGAAAAAAAAAAACCACAACCAACTCCCTATAATAACTAAGAAGCAAATGGTTTGGGAAGCAAGATCCATCTCAAACCCTTCAAAGCGAAGCGAACCTAATTCGAAGCTTCTTGGTTGCCCTAAAAGTATTGCAAGCCACCCATAAACCACAAACGCCAAGAATTTTGTGTTGGGGGGGGGGGGTGGAAGAAGGGAATCCCGCAGGAAATTGACCCAGAAAAGAAGGTACCTAAAGAGTCAAAAGGGACGAAACATCTCCCAAAGAGCCCAATTAGCCATTGCCAACAACACCAACAAAGGGACACTGCAAAAGGAATATGCACAACTTACTTCGATTGTAACACTCCAAGAAAAAATATGGAAAAACGAGGTGTTACTTCTCACCACGTTAGCACGAGCAAAACATACCATGTCAAATGTCAGACTATAAATTGTCAATCAACTATAGCAAATAGATAAACAGTTGGTGGTACTTTCGATCAACTATTTTTATACAGTTCGATGAATAACTAGTCTTATGTTTTATTATTTTTTATATAGTGAACTATAATATGAACGTTCTAATCGTAAGCAATAAGTTTTGTGAATCAACAATAAATTGGGTTTATACGGGAACTCCTCCACAATTTTGTGAAGCCAAACAGCTCTCCTTAAAATTATAGAACCAAGGAAAGAAGTGTACCTCCCTCCTCAAGAAAGTTGAGGTTCTAATATAAAATCAATTGGCAATATGAGGAGTAGCCCAATTACTTAAGCACATGCTAGGTCCCTTATTTCCTCGAAATTTATCTCTCAAACTCCTCCTCACGTGTGGCAAAATTTCAAACCTAACATATGGACAACACAAGTCGGTGACATTGAGTACAGACAACCCGCTCTCATACCATGAAAAAAATTGAGATTTTACTATAAAATGCAATTTACAATATGCACAGAAGCCCAACTATTTATAAGCACACACACAATTTTTTTTTTTTCCCGTTGTGAGACTTATCTCTCAACACCTCCCACCCTACACTTTGAACAAAAAAACAAATATGTTGTGCCGCCTTAGGTTCACGGGCGAGCTTTGATGTACTTCACGGGAGTTTTTATGCAGTCAATTGAATTTTCACAATAATGTAGTACCTGTAATCCAACAAATACGGTGACGAGTGGAGTTTTGGGATCAGATTTCTTTCTTTTATCCCATATAAAAGCTAGGTTTTGCCTTCTTGCTTTCTTTCATTTCCAAAGTGCTTCGGATCCACAAAGCCTCTGAGCTTCATCGCCTGCTTTTGCTTCTTAGAATATGCCACAGCGGGGAAGAGGCAGTGCAGGTCGAACCAATGCAACCATGGTTATGCAAGTGGTAGTGGTGTTGTGCCTAATGCTTCACCTGGAATATACACATGCTGCTCCTCAGGCTGTTGGAGATTCTGGTGGGTGGACCTTCAACTCCGATAGCTGGCCCAACGGAAAGCACTTTAGAGCCGGCGATGTGCTATGTAAGTTTGGTCAAGTGGTATTGTTGAAAGTATTTATACCTCGTTTTTTTTGTTTGTGCTAATATATTTTTAATCCATTCACCTTTTTATCATATTTCAAAGAATGAACTAACTAAGCCTAAGAATCCATGCCAAAATATAAATTTACAAAGGGTAAATTGTCGAGTTGGTCCCTGAATATATATTTTGCAGCTCAATTAATTGTTATTACTTTGTTGTAAATTAATTGTTGCAGTATTCAACTATGATCCAAATCTTCACAATGTGGTAGCCGTGGACAGAGGTGGTTACAGTAGCTGCACAACTCCGAGTGGTGCAAAAGTCTTTAGATCCGGCAAGGACAGAGTAAGGCTAGGGAGGGGACAAAACTACTTCATATGCAGTTTTCCAGGGCACTGCGAGTCTGGGATGAAAGTTGCCATCAATTGTGTCTAGTAACTATTCATATATATATATATATATATATATATGTATTTGTATATGTATTTGTGCATGCATAATATGCATATGTCTTGTATGCATGTGTATTGGAATATTAATTGGTTGTATCAACTGATAACTTGGTTCGAACTTTCAATTGCCAATTATTTATAAAGTGTATGCTTCTTTATCACTATTTTGTCTCAGACCACCAAGCTCACGGACTTGCTTAATACTTTGTTTCTATTCTGCTTTACATTGTATCTTCTGATTGCTCGAACACGGTCCAAGCTACCATTATATTGTGGTTAAACTGTTTTCCTTATTAGCAAAAGAAAAAGAAACATTGGATAATGGAATTGCATTAATTGGGAATTTTTATGCCTACTTGAAATATAAAGAGGTATATCACATATTATAATATAAGTGGACGAGATAGTTTATATGTCTTATTTTAGAGTCTATTTCTCAATGTTCCCTCACTTCTGTATTATCACGTGATATACCGTTTTGTTTCCGAATGCACTAAAAATCTCTAATTAATTGGAGAGAGGAAGACAGGATTAATTAAGGATCTGTATTTCAAGTGAACAAGAAGCGAGGTAGTTCTTTAAGTCAACCCTTCAAGCTAACGCTCACAAAAATAAGCCCACGCTCAATCATTTAATTTCTATAAGTTTACCCGTTTTAATATCATGGCCCAACACATTCTAAAACTGTTTTGTCGATACAAATAAACCCAAACCATTCCAAAATCACCCCATTACAAACCCAATTCGAATTACCTAAAAACTATATAAGAGCACGTAACTCACTCAACAGCATCAAACTCAATTACCAAACTCACAGAAACATCTCCACTCTCCTCTACCGAGATCTATATGTATATGGGTACATCTCCAGATCCTCCAAGGTTTCGTATTTTCGGTTTAAAATTGAATAAAAGAAGGGGTTTAGGTCATAACATCTCCACTAAAGCTTGAACATTCGTGTAATTCAGAAGGATTGCAAAATTTTTTGAAGGAAAAAACATGGGTTTTCATGTCGTTTGGACCTGGTTAAGCGAATCACACATTGTTCTTTCAGTTTGTCATTCGGTTGTCAACCACCGAACCCTTTCAATTATGTCCTTTTCGGCCATTATATTCAAGGCTATAATATGAGCATCAAATTCATTACTATTGGTGAACTAATAAAAAAGTTGGGTGCCCAAAGAGACACCAAATCTAAAAATGGACATGATCTCTCTTAAGAAAAAAAGGATATGAAGAAGGAGAAATATATGGGTAATGTACTACAAGCAACAAAAGACGCATCAAAATAACCTAGACTTAAGCGATTCCTTGAAGGGTATCACTTTTCTTTTTATTTAGTGTCTTTTTAGTGCATTCTAGTGTTTTAGTACTAGCTTGTCCCTATTTGAGCAGCATTGGTTAGTCCATGAACACTAGTTTTGTACAGTTTGAGTAAGTAACATTGGTAGTCTTCTTGTAGTGGGATTTTATCAACTAATTTAGTCTAATTTCTTGAGATTTTGATAATGGCTAAACCAAGCTTGGGGGTTGATAGTAATAATATATTAATTTAGTTGTTAAAAAAATAGAATAACTTATAATGCATTGATTTTTATAAATCTACCTCCTTTTTCATAGTCTCACAATATTATTCTAATTTTATAAATTTTAAATTTTTGCTTGCATGTACCCTCCTTCCGTCTTAGGGTCATATTTGCATGATTATAATCTTTTGCGGATTTTATGAATTAATTAAGTTGTCTTCTTTCAATAATATATACATATATATTCTTCTGGAACGTTAGTGTTCTTATCTTCCCTTAACGACGGGAAAACTGTTTCATCGAAGTGACAAGCAAAACGTACAATAAAAAGATCGTCTGTCAAAGGCGCTAAATAGTGAAGAATAGATGGCGAATTATAACCGACATCGACATAGATTCTCATTCTTCTATGGGGACCCAATTTGGTATGTAGTGACGGCATTATTGGCACATAGACTATCCACCTAAACGTAAGTGGGAGATGTTAGACTCGTACCCAGTAACCAATAGTAAAGGTGAATGAGATTGGCTAGTAGTGAACCTCAAGTGGACGAACATGGTTGCATGCAATATTGCATAGCCCAAGCAGATACTGGCAATTTGGTTTGCATAACCAAGGTTCAAGTTATCGCTTGAAAGTGCTTTATGAAAGCTTCTGCTAGGGCGTCTTGGGTCTGAACATGAGGTACTAGATGTTCAACTTTAATCCTAACAAACATGCACTAATTGTCGAAAGACTGTGATGTAAACTTTCCAACATTATCTAGTTGAATCAACTTAAAAGGATAATCAAGGTGGTGAGTCCTAAACTTGAGCTAGGAGTTTCGCAAAGGCAACATTGCATGTGGACAGTAAGCAGACATGTGAACAACATGTAGATCCATCAACCAACACCATAAAGTATCTGAATGGTCTGCGTGTATGTTGGATAGGTCCACAAATATCCCTTTGAATAATTTGAAGAAACTTAGGAAGCTCGTGAATAATTTTTGTAGTTGAGGGTTGAGGATCCAACTTCCCCATGAAGCATGCTTTGCAAGATAAATGTCTAGGATAAGTGCACAAACTTATGGTAAGAGGATGCTCGTGTGATACTTTAAGGATACGACACCTCATATCTCATCGTGGATATCCTAAATGGTTGTGCCAAAGCAATGAAACACTTCGGAAATCAAGCATAAGGCCGCCCACATAGTGAGCCTCTACAACTTGAATGGCCGTGATGTACAACTCACTCGGGATGCGTTCCCTCTTTTCGTGAATATGTTTCTGGCCATATTCTTAAGAAGTGATGCAAAGATATTTCAAACCAGTCTTTTCGGTGGTTTCAATATGATAGTTATTCTCTCGAATATCTCTAAAGCTCAACATCGTTCTTCCCAAAAAAGGAGAATATAGGGCCTCTTTAATGGTTAGTTCAGTACCATTAGACAACATCATACAGGCCATTATGTATCTTTCGATCAAGTTAAATAAGCCTGAGAAGGTTGTCAAAGATGCCTTTTTAAGTATGAAGTTAGTGAAATAGTGTCACTCACGCAAAATGGTGTGCGTCGTTGCACTATTAGCCAAATAACTAAGTTCCCCACAAGACATACCTAGAATAAATTAATTGAATCAGTCCCATGCATAAATATAATTCCATTCATTCAACTAATCATTCGAGAAATAATATCCATAAATTAATATCCAAAATTCAAAACAAAACAACCAAACAAATAATCCAAGAACTTAAAAAATAGTTTGAAAATTAAATCACAAGAATTTTTTTTTTTTTTTTTTGGGGGGGTGGGGGGGGGGGATTGCAACCAAGCCTAGTGGCCTCAACCACTAGGGTGAATCCCATCCTTAGCATGTGTCAAAAAATAAACCATAGGAGCGAATGCCTCTTGAAAATTTGAAGACTCTATGCTAGCAGTGGTAGTATCTTTAGGATTTTCCACTTGTGCGAAGTTAGTCTCACGACATGAATGATACTTAGCAATAACATCAAGGGTAGCTCGGTAGAGGCATGACCAATGTTCTCTTAATCCACAGTGATAACACATATCCAATTAAGTGAAATCTGGTTGAACGATAGCTTTTCCCTTGTTCTTGAGGCTAGAAGCCTTAAGGGTGAAGGAATCGAACTTATGGGTCGAATTTCCTCCATTGATTGAGCCTTTACTCTGTTGAACTTAGGCTCGTGGCTAGGATTTCTTCCCATTTCCATTGCCATGACCACGTCTCCATCATTTATGACTGCTAGAAGTAGTTGCTTGTGCTTCAGCCATAGCTTTCAAGTCAGTGGGTCGAGCTTGATGATTTATGACCAACAACTGGTTCTGCTTAAGTGAAAAGTAGAACAAAAATAAAATCCAAAAACTTTTATGCCCTATATTGTTGCTACATGACAATATTGGTAACATGGGAGGTCAAAAACTTGGTAAACTTCTATGCCCTATATCTCGTATGCCCTTGTTCTGTTTCAAGACACCTTGTTTGAGGCGCACTACATCTCGATGTGCTCCTAGACAAATGCAGGTCACCATTTGGCATGAAAAGTTCAGTTGGTAGGCATCTTTGTGAGTGGTTGAAATACAATGAGCAATATGTGCAAAATTCGACCCTGAATAGAGCAAGCATGCGAAAACAACAGGGGAAAAAATACTTATGATTCAGTTTTTGGTTTGATAGTCTATCCGACCGGTCTGTTCTGAGATGGATATGGTATGGGAGCCATAGGTCGATTTGGTTAAACTGGTTTGAGGGCTAGTCTAAGGACCTAAGGTCGAGCCAGGTGGTGGTTAAAGCATGAGGCAGAGTTAAGGAGCGGACGTGGGCTAAAGCTAAGCATGTTAGGTTGGCGCAATAAGCCTTGTGCCTATAGGCTTGCTTTGTTTCTGCTAGGCCTTGGGAAGCAAAGCCTGTTGCTAAAGAGCCAGGGTTGTTGTGGCAATGTAGGCTACCAGCTCCTAGCCTTCTGCTCATGCCTTATCAGGTTTCTACCATGGGTTGCAATGGCAGCCGTTGTGGTGGTGCTCTTACTGCCATTGCGTTGAGTCGCAAGGAGCAGCGTCGTGGGGCCATGTCATTGTCTTCATCGTTCGGTTTGTATCCTTCAACGTAGGTGTTTTGTTTGTCGTGATTTTAGAATTTCCTACCATGTATCATTTTCCCAGGGACTGAGCAAGGAACTTTTCTAAGAAAAATTCAATGACTAAGAGTGTAGGAAAATTCAACGTAACAGAAAATTCCGAAGAGTGAATATGAGAGCCTTTTTCGAGATATTAAATCGGGCTCTCAATGAAAGCACCATTTTGTGGTAACAAATTTCCGTTGTCTTCAATCTAGATGAAACTGTACTTGCAAAACAAATAAACACCTTTAATCAAGGCCAAAGCCTCACACGTCCACGAGGTGGGAGAAGGGGTTGGCCAATGAATCTTCAATTCTTAAGTTAGTTTCTCTGGTGTAGATGGAGTATTTATAGGAAGGTGGCCGGCCATAGAGGTAGGATTATGCCCTACACGCGACGACTTCCCATTAGCCAAGTTGTGTCATCCGTAGGACGGATGAGGAAAGAATAATTTCAAGATATTAATGATGAGATAATATCTTGGGATATTCTTGGATGTATCGTTGGTTGGATATGATGATGTTCCTTACTTGTTTGAGTTGATTTTCAATCAAGAATGTATTAAAGATATGATTTGGTAATTAATATTATCTAATGTCTTTAACTTTTCTCCTTGTCCAGGGCAGAGAGCTTGATGATGTCGTAGTTAGCTATTCATGTCTTTAGGGGGTTGAACTGCACGTAGATTAAATGTAGGCCTAACCAATTTAATGAGGTCATTCTTATCTTCTTCGGAAAAAAAAAAAAAAAAAATCCACATGGCAGCTCTAGGATTTTAAAATTTATTTTTTTACTCCACAAAAGTGTTTATCAATTAAGCTAACGTTTTTTATGCTCTTGCAGGTGGAATTTCGTTATAATCTATTGCCTTAATGAAATAGGTATAAGAGTTTAATTGTGGTACCATGGCAGTGGGCCTACTGGTTGTAGGTGGTCGGTTTTTCATTTTAAATTCATAAATTAGGGTGGATTCATAAAATTGCCGGGTAAAACAGAAAATTTATATGAAATTAAATAAATAAGAGTGTATTTATAATATTGGGGGTGCTAATAAAACTACCGGAGTGAAATCTATTTTAAAGACAAAGAATTACGTTGCCTCAACCATCATCGATAAGTTACTCTTATTTCCTTATTTGTATCATTCTATTATTAAGGACTTACCAATGTAATATTGAGTTTCTAGAACATTTAACTTTGAATATGATCTATACGTTAAGAGTTGATCTCAGATTGTGGTGCTTCTAAAAAGTAGCTTATTAAAAAAAATTCTAGAACACCAAAAGTGTTAGGAAAGACAAAAAAAAAGTGTTTTTTTAAAATAAATAAATAAAAAATAGAAAAAAATTACTGTCAATGACAATAAAAAAGCAAAAATATGGTCCACTATGCTTCTAAAAAAGTGTTTTTTTTCTTAAAGCTTATTGATAAGTGGCCATTAATAAAATCTACAAATGATAAGTATACCTCTGCATATTTTACTAATTTACAATCTTTGTCCCCACATTATTTTCTTTTGCAATTATTTAAGACATCTGATATCATATCTTTGTTAATCATTTAACATATTTACAATAATTTTATACAAAAGTTTACCAATCACTCAGAATCTCATACACAACTTCTTTTTTTTTTTTTTTTTAACACTTTTACAAAAACAAAAAAAACAAAACAAAACAAAAAAAAAAAAAAAAAAACTAAAAAGTCAACAACTTTATTTTACAACCATTTAATCTCATAACACAACAAAAATAGTTTTTTTTCAAAAAACACAGCAATACCAAATTAGAAGACTGGTCTCCAGTAAATTTTTTCTTTCTCTTGTTAATAAAAAAAAGAATTCAATTTCTTCAATTATAAATCTTCATATCGACCGACTAATGAAGGTATTCAAGAGCTCCTCCAATGAGGTGCAAGGGCTTGTGTGTTTATATAATTTTATTTTATTGTTTTGTCTTTTTGGTCAATGATGTAGAATTTGGACCATCATCTGGTGGGAAGTTAAAGTCTCAAGAGGATAATAAGATGGAATTACGATCCAATTGTGTGATTAATACAAAATACGGGAGTCAAATAGCAAGGAAAAAGCATTGATTTATGAGGATGTTTCGTAGAGGCCGGGCGAATGAGCGTGTTGACTGGGCTCTCCGTTGGACCAAACCCACAAACTAAACTAAAGACTTAGAAATTGACGGATGGCCGGATAATGAATACAAAACCTTCTTTTTCCTCGACGTGAACGACCTGCGCACTTCTCCATGCGGCCCCTCTAATTCCCAAGTTCCGGAAATGCCCTCGGATGTTCTCTCAAAACTCAATTGTACCATTTCTTTTTTTCGTTTTTCCTTTCAATTAATTTCCATCTCTGATGAGGAATTGTGAGTTGGGGACGTGGGGGCGGGACGAGAAAATCAATTTATACAGAATGAGATCAACGACACGTGATTTTAATCTGTTAAAATAATTATAGGTGCAGAAAAACTTACATATGCTATTGTGTTAAAATGAAATGTCACGATAGTGGAGAACTGTTCATGGCCCAAGCCGACCACTTTGTGTCATACAAACTTGCTGTATAAGAATATAAATGGCATTACAAAACAAAAGACTTAGAATATGAACATAAAGTCAAGATTAGACTTGTATTCCTTTTCATTTTCAAACTAAGAATGCTAAGAACAGAATTGTCTTAATCCGTGATCTTGTTTATTCCACAGAGTACTAAGAAAATTACGACTGAAGTTAACAAAAGAAAATTTTTAATTTTGCCAATCAACCCCCCAACAAAAGTAAAACAAAAAAAAAAACCGAACTGTATTGTATATCTCTAGATTTTCCCTACATGAGGCCTATATAGATAATGAGCTGAGTGAGAAATGAATTTATATTCATTTTGGATCATAAAGATTTTGCCTACCTAAGTACCTGTACAAAATTCAATACTATGGCGTTTTTTCACAAGCGAGATTTTTCAATGAGTCAAAAACATGGTGCGGTACATCAAGTATGATAATACAATTGGTTGAAAACTTAAAATAAAAACTTCTAACCAACTATATAATGACATTTATTGTATCAAACTGTGTTTCCGACATACTTAAAATTTTCTTTTATTATAGAAGGCTTTAATATAATGAGAAGTGGCATCAATTAATATAATTCTAATTTATTTTGTAAAATTTGATGTGAGACTTTTCACATTTTTCAACATGGTCATCTAATGTATGATTCTACGGTTGTTTTATTTAGTTTGGAATTAAAAATATGTTTTAAAAAGAAAATGAACGTTACGTTTGTTTCACTAAAAATTAATATTTTGAAAGTGACAATGTATTACCATTTAATATTATGGTCTAATGGTATTCTTTTTATTTTAAATATGAGCTTCTGAATGACTAGTTTGACACCAGTTTATTCTCTCAATCCCTAGTCTATGTATTGTTGTGTAAAATAAACAGAAGTTAAGGTTCTGAAAAATTTATGGAGGAAAAAATATATGGTCAAATGATACAGCATATGAAAAACTGTTATGCTTTCGAGCAATATAATGCAACTTTTTCGTCTATATGTGTGTGAGAGAGAACTTTCAAGACAGTTAAATTGAGAAAAATTAAACAAGAACTTTAAATCATAAGTAATTGAAATTGAAAAGAAAACATGAGTATTCTAGGCTTACAAGGAGTACTAGTTGGAATCAAGATCGTAACATCGTTCCCTTCGAGGTCATGAGCCTAAATCGGCACTACAACTTAAATGTGCGAAGTTTGAACATTATTGCCGGATTTACACTTTTTAATGTGTGATTCTTGATCATTCTACTATCTGATTTACATCATGAAATTATTTGACGGGTGATGTTATGAATTGAACCACTACTCAGTTTATATGATTTTTTTTTAGAAAAAATCACAAAAAGTTCAAAAAAACTTTAGTTTTAAAATATGATTTTTCGTTAAAAGTAAATAGTACTGGAGTGTTTCGTTAAAATTTATTTTATTTTATTTTATTTGGCCTTCTGCTAAAAATACTCTAATTTCTTTCCATTGTTTGTGAATCTGAATAAACCTTGACTTTTAGCTATAAAAAAGGAACAAAGTCATCGACTTTATTTTGGTTTAGGATGTTATTACATAAGTTATGGCAACCAACCACCCAATATTGACATTGACTTAGCTAGTTTCTTGGAAACGCAAGGGTAATCTTGTATGATAATGTCCAACCTACTTTTCTATATACATTTTCCAAAACCCTTTCTTCCCCATCAATATTGTTCTCTTTCCCCAAACATTTCTCTCTCTGAATCAAAAACCCATTCAAGAAAAAAGCCAACATGGATAGAGAACAAGATGAATTACAATTTCTTGGGATTTTTGGCATCTACAAAGAAGCCTACAAAATTGTGTTTTCATGGAGAAAAATCTTCAGCCAAATCACCTTGGCCTTGATCCTCCCTCTGAGCTTCATATTCTTGGCGCACATAGAAGTCTCAAACATCCTTCTCTCAAAGATCATCAGGAACGAAATAGCCCTTGATGGAACAAGCACCAACAATCCAAGGTATGAAAAAATATCAGATGTCATATCCTCCGAGTGGGCAACCTTTTGGCTTTTCAAAGCTGCATACTTCACCTTCTTGCTCATCTTCGGCCTCCTCTCCACCTCTGCCGTTGTATACACGATCGCGTGTATATACACGGCGAAAGAAATCACATTCAAGAAGGTGATGAGCGTCGTCCCAAAAGTTTGGAAGCGAGTCATGGTCACGTTCCTGTGCACTTTCTTGGCTTTCTTTTGCTACAATATAGTGGCTTTCCTAGTCCTAATTATTTGGGTACTTTCGATGGGCAACAGTGATGCCGGTGTTATAATTGGGTTTTTTCTACTCATTGTTTACTTCATAGGATTTGTTTACCTAACCCTAATCTGGCAGCTGGCTAGCGTGGTCTCAGTTCTTGAAGAAACAAGGGGGATCAAAGCCATGGCGAAGAGCAAGGCACTACTAAAAGGAAATATGTGGGTGGCTTCTATCATATTCTTTAAGCTCAACGTTTTGGCCGCCCTCCTACAATTTGGGTTTCAACAACTAGTTGTGCGAGGAAGGTCATTTGGTGTGATTGACAGAGTAGCTTATGGAGTTATATGCTTATTGTTGCTTTTCAAGTTGATTTTGTTTGGTCTTGTAATCCAAACTGTGCTCTATTTCGTTTGCAAGTCGTACCACCATGAAAACATCGACAAATCGGCGTTATCTGATCACCTTGAGGTCTATCTGGGAGATTATGTGCCTCTCAGATCTAAGGATGTTCAGCTTGAGCAAGTTTAATTATGTTTGACCAAGTAAAGTTTGGTGATAATATTAATTAATTTCTGTAATACAGACCTATCTGCCTTGATCATTAGGTAGGATTTAAGTATATTTTGTGGTTTATGTATTTATAAAGCTAGTTTTTTCTATTCCTTTGCACATGATGTTGAAGTTCTTGACCTTTTCTTTTAATTTTTGCACCTTAATTTTGTGGGTAATGCTGATGCATCACGTAGCTGTTGATATCGATGGGATTATGCATGCCTTTTTTTTTTTTTTGGGAATGTTGGCAATGACATCGGAAATTTGGAAGTGGATGCTTTAGGTCGGGTCCCTATATTTTATTGATATTGCATCTTATGGGCCTACATAAGCAAAATTTACTAAAAGTGTGTGAATTTGGTGAACTTATAGTAGAGTTTCAATGGGATTTGAAGATCAAATCTTTATAAGCTTTGTGTTACTTGTAAGGTAAGAAAATTTATTATGATTAGTATAAATAAAGGTATAAGGTCAGGGAAAGAAGACATAATTCTTATACACATGAGCCCTTTCTCTCTCCAACCCACTCACAAAGTTAGTTTTACAACATGGTATTAGCACCAAGTGTCTTTACAAGAAGGAGAGGATCCCGAAGGAAACCCCATGAAAACTTCATCAACATCCAAGTAATCTAAAGCCTAATCCATTTGGTTTCAATTTGCTGACTATATTATGTGGCCCTATAGTATTATAATGGGTGTGTAAAAATGCACTGTTTTTTATATATGATGGCGTGTAAAAACACTCCTATTTTACATAAGTAGCACCTGAACGTGTAAGCAATGATTTATTAAAAGGGAATCAGCCAACATATATATAAAAAAAGAGTGCACAATAATAAAATGGGTGTGTAAATTACTAAACACTGTTCGGCCATATCAAGTCAAAATAATGAGTGTGTAAGAACACTTTTAGAATGTTGTGGTCCAATTTGCTGACCATATTATGTGGCCCAATAGTATTATAACACTTGTTGATTTAATATTTTTCCGAACTATTGTAATCCCAACACCAATTTTCACTTCGAACATATAACCAAACACCTCACTTCTTCTTCTCCTTGCCTATGCCATGGTAGAGCTGGCCACCCCATCCTCTCCTTCAGCCTCTCCTCCAACCTCTCCAACGTCGACCTTACCCACATCTCCGGCGGCCCGATCCCCCGTCGTTTCGGGTTTTTGTTGGATGTTTATACATAGGTATGTTTTTCTTTGAAAAATATGACTTGTAAGCGTCTTAATCTTACACTTTTGTGTCTTGCTCATGAAACGTGTAGTAAATTTGACTGCTTAATGAAGTTAAAGTAATAGGAGTTAGCTGGTTCTCAGCGTTTTTATTCTAAGCTGTGTTTGTGGCATCAGTTTATGCATTGTGGCAAGGATTTATTTTGATATTTGTTTCTTTAGATGGATACATAATATGTTGAGAGTTGTCCCATATCAATGAGGGACAAGATTTGCTATATGCTTACATGGTCTTAAGTTACTCCTCATATTGCCAATTGGTTTTATGGTAGAACCTCAATTTTATCATGATATTAGAGCAGGTTGTCCTTGTGTGAAGCCAAATGGCCACACGCGCTTCGCGTCACCCACTTGTTGTCCACGTATAGGCTTGAAAATCGGCCATACGTGAGGGGGCGTGTTGAGAGTTGTCCCACATCAGTGAGGGACAAGATTTGCTATGTGCTTATATGGTGGAACCCCATCATAATACACATGATTACCAAAACATACTATTAACAAAAAGAGGTTGCTTCGAGTGTCCGTTTTCAAAATGCAGATCAACTGAGTTCTTTGTTGATCGATTTTACCAAACTATACTTTTGGGGTCTGGCTCTCGTTCTTCTGATGTTCAACAAACTATGACTGCAAGTTCTGCGAAGGAAACTACCCAAGGAATCCTTAGTCCTGGTTTTGATGCTTTAAGTAACTCTGAAGCACAAGAAGGTTTTCTTCTCTTTTCAAAGGTTTTTTGTTAGCCGGTGTGTTCCCATCTGATCATTTGAAGACTAGTTTGACAGCCTTTAGGGGTATCCTTCCAAGCAGTGGTGCTGCCTTTCTTCAAGTGCATAAAAATATTGAAACGCTTTCAGGGTTATCTTGTTTTCAGGAATTCTTGGATGAGCAAGTTGTTAAACTTCCTTCCCTAAAAGAATGCTCTCGTGTGGCTTTCCTGAAGATAGTTAGAGCAATCCTAGACTCAGCGCTTGAGAAATGCGATGAAATGGATGGAGTTTGTTGCTTTTCAAAGATTGATTTGTATATTTCTTATCTTGTTACAAGAGAGTGAGAACACTCTTATAGAGAAACACAACACGGGGATACCCGGGAGAAACAAAACACCAACCCTAAGTACCTGCCCTAGTTCCGAGAGAAGCAAAAGAAGAATAAAATAAGGAAAGAAGGTAAGGGACAAGACAAGGTATGGAAGACACAAGAGTAGGGTTAAGACCATCACTTTAGCCCATAACTTAGCTAAAGTGAGGATGCCAACCCATACTTGAGATCCTTACACAATACTTTGGAAAGCAAAAAATCCAATTAAGGAGTTGACAACATGTCACTAATAGATCAAACTCAGCCATGCATGAATCCATGAATCTGTGCCCTAAAGTACAAGTGACAACTTCCAATACTCCCTCTCAAGCTGGATCCAGAAGATTGATGGATCCAAGCTTGGACAGGAGGCGCTGAAACTGATGAGAAGGCAAGGGCTTTGTGAGAACATCAGCCAGTTGATCAGAGCTTCTAGTGTAGTGTGTCCGAATTACTTGAGCTTGCACTTGCTCCCGAATGTAATGACAATCAACTTCAATGTGCTTCGTTCGTTCGTGAAACACTGGATTGGAAGCTATATGCATGGCAATTTGGTTGTCACATAATAGAGACATAAGAAGAGTTGCAGAAAACCCTAAGTCGCTTAGAAGACCCTTAAGCCAGATTAATTCACAAGCTGTTGAGGCCATTGCACGATACTCAGCTTCGGCACTTGATCTAGCAATGACAGTTTGCTTTTTACTCTTCTAGGTGACCAGGTTTCCACCAACAAAGGTGCAATAACCACTAGTAGATTTGCGATCAATAGCATTGCCTGCCCAATCTGCATCACAGTACCCCATGATATGAGTGTGATCATTCTTTGTCATGAGAATGCCACGTCCCACAGATCCTTTCAAGTAACGTAAGATCCTCTTTACAAGATTCAAATGATCGATGGAAGGATTGTGCATGAATTGGCTGACAATGCTCACTGCATATGAGATATCGGGTCTGGTGATAGTTAGGTAGATTAGCTTACCCACAAGCCCCTGGTATGAACTGATATTGGAGAGGGGAGTTCCGCCCATTGTAAGTTTGAGCTTGCTGTCGAGAGGGGTGGTGGCAGGCTTTGACTCACTCATGTTAGCATCATTGAGAAGATCCATGACATATTTTCGTTTATTGAGAAATAGACCCTTGTGAGAGGATGCCATTTCAATCCCAAGAAAATATTTTAACACCCCAAGATCTTTGATCGCAAACTTTTGTTGTAGTGACTGTTTGAGTTTGAAGATCTCAGAAGCATTGTCACCAGTAATTATTAAGTCGTCCACATAAATCAGCACAACTAACTTTCCACCAGCTCCAGTACGAACGAACAATGATGAATCTGCTCCACTTCTTTTGAAACCAGCACTGTGAAGAACTGAGCTTAGTTTAGCATACCAAGCACGAGGGGATTGCTTCAGTCCATAAATGGACTTATGCAACTTACACACCAGATCAAGGACCTGATTTTGAGGATGGCCAGGGGGCAATCGCATGTAAACTTCTTCTTCGAGATCACCGTGAAGAAAGGCGTTCTTCACGTCCATTTGATACATAGTCCAACCGTTATTGACAGCAACAGACAACAACACCCTTACTGAGTTCATTTTTGCAACTGGCGCGAATGTTTCTTTATAGTCCACTTCAAATGTTTGAGTGAACCCTCGAGCCACTAACCTGGCTTTATGCCTCTCGATTGAGCCATCTGCATGAAATTTTATCTTATAGATCCACTTGCATCCCACTGCCTTTTTTCCTTTTGGAAGTTTGGTGATGCTCCAGGTGTTGTGTTGGTCTAGAGCATTGAGTTCATCTCTCATTGCTTCCTGCCACACTGCCTGATGGTTAGCCTCATGGAAACTTTGAGGCTCCCTGTAACTGGAGATGTTGTTAAGAAAGGTTGCATGCGAAGGGGTCACTTTTTGATATGATACATAACTTGGCATTGGATGCTTTGGTTTGTATATATCAAAATCGTGAAACCGGTTGGGAGGCTGCCTATCACGCCGGGGATTGCGTCGGGGTGCTGGGAGAGAAGGCTCACTCTCGTGCAACCCTTCTGCAACATTTGGAGGGTTGTCTTAGTTTTCACTGCCTTCATCTTGTATGAACTCATCTGGTTGAGGGTCTTGAAGATCAGTGTCTGTGTTGTCATGAATGAGACTGAGCTCTTCGTGGTGTAAATCCTCAGATCCAATTCTTGGTAATGGAAACAGGTCCAGGGTGTCATCCCATTGGTCTATGTTTTCACTTGGTTTAAAAAATGAATTAGTCTCATGGAATCTAACATCTTTGACAATCACTTTCCTTAGTTGGGGATTATAGCACTTATATCCCTTTTGAGTGGATGAATAACCAAGAAAGAGACATTTAGCAGCTCTGGGATCCAATTTGTCTCGATGTTGAGACTGAACATGCACAAAACAGATGCAACCAAACACTTTTAGATGTGAGTCATCAATTTTTCTTCCTTTCAGGAACTCTAGGGGGACTTGTGTTCCAAGACTCGACTAGGTAACCTATTGATGATGTATGCAGCTGTCATAACACCTTGTGACCAAAACCTCTTAGGTACATGCATTTGCAGCATCAGTGCTCTTGTTTTCTTAAGAAGATCTCGGTTTTTACGTTCGGCTACCCCATTTTGTTGAGGGGTTCCAACGCAACTCGTTTGATGCATGATGCCATGAGCACTTAAATAATGTTTCATGATATGGGACATGTATTCGGTGTCATTGTCAGATCGCAAGGTTTGTATTTGAGATAAAAAGTGGTTTTTTACAAGGTTATGAAAATCTTTAAATACTTCTATAACCTCACTCTTAGACTTTAGTAAGTACAACCAAGTAACCCGAGAGAAGTCATCCACAAAAATCACAAAAAACTTGTAACCATCAAACGATTCACTAGTTGGTCCCCATACATCGGAATGAACAAGTTCAAAACACTTACTTGCTCTAGAAAGAGAAGATTTAGAGGGTAATCTAGTGTCTTTAGACAAGTGACAGGTTTCACAACTCATATCATCCTTTCCTAAATTTGGAAACAAAGTTGACAAAATGGGAGAGAAAGGATGTGCTAAACGTTGATGCCACAACCAAGCATCACGAGTGGATTCGAACTTGGTTTGAAGACCTCTGGGATTGCTTTTTGACAGGTAATAGAGACCGTCTAAGTAAAACCCTTCACCAATCGTCCTTTTGGTGACACAGTCTTGAAAAATCACATTGTGAGGAGAAAAAATGGCTAAACAATTCAAGGTATTTGTGATCCTTCCCACAGATATAAGTTTAAATGGAAAGGAAAGGACATACAAAGCTACAGACTCGAGTTCATCTGACATCAACTTAATTTTTTCTTTTCCTAAAACCTTTACTTGGTTTCCATCTGCTATTGAGACTTGAGACGGTTTTGTCAATCTTTCAAATTTTTGAGAATTAGACATAAGGTTGGTCATATGATCTGTGGCACCCGAATTTATAACCCAAAAATCATGCAACATATTTAACTTTAGTGCAGTTTTAAAGGCTTTCATAATACCTGGCATGTCTTCTTGGGGCACATGATTAGTGTCTGTCAAAAAACCTGTGAACTTGCCAAGCATTGTTTTTGATGTTCCTTCTTCCATGCCCTTGGTACTGTCTCTTTGATCACCTCCTTTCTTGCCTTGTAGAAATGACAGGAACTCATTCATGAGTTCTGTCAGGTTGGCTGTGAAATTCTTGAATACATCTGTCTTATTGGAGAAGGAGGTGGATGCAGAATTAGCTCGATGTGGGGTACGATTCACCCTTGGTACATTCTTCATGAAGTCTGGCTTTAATTCTGGATGTAAAATCCAGCATGTGTCCCTAACATGACCTGTGTTATTGCAGTGTTGACACTTTAGGTGAGGGTGTTTTCCTTTGTACCTTCTTTCGTTAGTTACATATGCCCTAGACTCCGGGACATTTGGCATAGTACTTATGTTCATGACTTTCCTTCTTACTTCCTCACGTTGAATCGTTGCACACACGCTTGGAAAGGAAGATAGTTCTGTGTTCATGAGTATGTGACATCGTAGATCTTCATATGTTGAGTCAAGACTGGACAAGAGTTGGAAGATCTTGTCTTCTTCTGCCCTCTTTCGTAGCAACGCTGCATCTGTCGTATGAGGTCGATAAGTTTCCAACTCGTTCCACATGGTCTTCATACTTCCCAAGAGTTGCACGAATGGCTTCCCATCTTGTTGTAAATCGGAGATGTCTTTTTTCAATTGGAAGACTCGAGCAGCATTATTTTGGCTGCCATACATCTCCCTGACTGCTTCCCATAGTTGATAAGAAGATTCTGAGTAGCTGAAAATTTCAGCTAATTTTCTCTCCATGGAATTTAAGAGCCATGACATCACAAGTTGATCTTTGCTCAGCCAAGATTCATAGTTTGACGAGGAAGCATCAGGAACTTTGATGCTTCCATTTATGAACCCTAACTTGGACCTACCACCCAGCGCCAATGACACTGCTCTCGACCATGGCAAGTAATTGAACTCATTCAATACGACTGAGCTTAACCTTTGATTTAGGTTGACATCCACTTCATGCATATTTACGGAGGAAACTTCCGGGGAGCTATCCGCCGTTGAAGCTGCCGGATTTTCTTGCGACATTTTTGAGATTGAAGAATTTTGGAAAGCAGTATAGCAGGAGCAGGTTAAAGTTCCTGCTCTGATACCATGTTGCTTTTCAAAGATTGATTTGTATATTTCTTATCTTGTTACAAGAGAGTGAGAACACTCTTATAGAGAAACACAACATGGGGATACCCGGGAGAAACAAAACACCAACCCTAAGTACCTGCCCTAGTTCCGAGAGAAGCAAAAGAAGAATAAAATAAGGAAAGAAGGTAAGGGACAAGACAAGGTATGGAAGACACAAGAGTAGGGTTAAGACCATCACTTTAGCCCTTAACTTAGCTAAAGTGAGGATGCCAACCCATACTTGAGATCCTTACACAATACTTTGGAAAGCAAAAAATCCACTCCATGAATTAAGGAGTTGACAACATGTCACTAATAGATCAAACTCAGCCATGCATGAATCCATGAATCTGTGCCCTAAAGTACAAGTGACAACTTCCAATAGAGTTCTTGGTGCCTTCCTTAGAAAGACTTAACAACAAAGTAGCAGTTGGCTTCCATGATTCCTCAAGCAGCTGACGTTCGGTCCAAGAAGCAGGCAGCCAAGATGTTGGTTGAGCAATGCGAATCATCTTGGTTCGACTTCAGGACTAGTTTGTTGAGATACCTGTAAAACGTATGTGGATAACTCGAGCACATGGTTTTGAGGAAGTTTGATGATCCCCATTCCCATTTACAGATTGTCTCGCTAACTGGAGTTATAATTTGAGGTGATGCATGGACACGGACACGGATACGCGGATATGATACGACACGACACGGGGATACGTAAAATTTCTAAAAACGAAGACACGATACGGCAATTAAAAATAATATAAATAAATAAATATATCTAAATATTATAAAATAAGCATTCAAATATACTATTCAAGTTCAAATTTATTTCGATAAACTTCAAACATTTAAAAAGATAATTCACTAAACAACTAAATTAGTCTTCAAACCTGAAAAACTAAAAAAACACCCAAACGACTTAAAAAAATAAAGGAAAGAGTCCCTCATTCTCGAACTAGCTTTTTCATTTCTGCAAGAGCTTCATCAGTAACCTTGTTGCAAGAGATGATCCCATTTCCAGACATTTTTAACAAATAAAACTTGACCTTAGAGTAGGATCCTCTGAAAATCTTTTGACAATAGTTGCATTGAAACATAGTACCTCCTCTTCCATTTTCCACTCTTCCGAGCTTTTTAACATACTTACACGATGTACCATAATTATTTTCAACATTTTCAACTAGGTTGACATTAGCATTTGCATGATTAACAGGATGGTTCATTTTCGTAAATTACCAACATGTAAATCGTAAGAATCAATCTAAAATAGTCGCATAAAATGTCACTAGTCAAATTTACACTAAGGGTGCGTTTGTTGCACCGGACTATCTCGGACTGGATTAGCTTTAGGGACTAAGCTAGACTGGCTTAGACTAGACTAAGCTGAACTGATTTAATGAAGCGTTTGGTGCAGTGTCGGACTAAAAAAAAGGATAATAACAAACTACAATATTATATTTTTTAATTCATATCTAATAATATTATATTAATTAATTCTATCTTTTTTATTCTAATAATACTCTCCCTCTCTCTGGAAGCCTCCATCCTTTTCTCCCTCTTTATCTCCCTCGTTCTCTCCGTCCCACTCTCCTTCCTTTTCCTCTTTTTTTCTGATTAATTGCCAAAAAATTTCTGCAAAACGAAGAATCGAGCTTGGTTTCTCTGGTTTTTGTTCGGTGCAAGATTCCAACTGGGGGGAGCTTTCCAATTCTGTGGATTCAATCGAAGTCACAAGTATTTGGAGCGGCGTAACCGGCCTGCAGCGATTCTCAAGCGTGCTTAGAATATCTTCTATGCAGGAGAAGGCAACTGCTACTGAGTCGTCGTCGCAGCAGCAGAACTACAGTACCATCAGGATGGAGCAACTGTCGTCGTCGCGGCCAGGTTCGAGCCGAGCTCGGATCTCGGCGGAGCAGAAAGAGAAGAAAGCGAGGAGAGAGGAAGAGGGGAAGGGGGAATTGGCAAAGGGGAATGATGATGGCTCTCGGCGTTTGTGAACATAGAAGCAGCGGAAGACGCGAGGGAGTTAGTCCCAGCTAATCCCATGGTTCTCGACGGGTTTGCTAGCGAGGGAGTTAGTCCCCGCGAGTCCCTTCTAATCTCATTAAACTTAGTCCCGGACTGTCAACAAACATGGGACTAGATTACTACATAATCTAGTCCAAGCTAGCAAAAGCTAACGAGCTCAAACAAACACACCCTAAGAGATCAACAAAGCAACATAAAAGCATGTATAAATATATTATAATCTAGATTATTCTAGGCCACTAACAATAATATTATTATAATATACAAACATAAAAGCAAAAGAAGCCTTTCGTTTGGCTTCAAAAAAGCAACAGGGGGCTCTAATAAGTGAAGTTGAGGCATCAGAGCAGAAAAGCATCAATATTATTAACAAAAAGAAAAAGAAAGCTTCAGAAAAACATAGAATTCGAAACTCAGCTACCAGCTCTCACCAGCAGATGCATAAGATACGATGCAGCACTTGCAAACAGAGATGACAGGAGCAGTTGCCGATGACAGTTTTAAGTAAGGAAAAACAGGTAGATCCGAATTTTATACACGAAATCATTTCGATTTTTGGTCAAAGAATCGTTTCGGTTCAGCTAATCTCAATCAACTGTCAATTATCATGATTATGTGCGGATTAAGTGTAATTATCTTGATTTTTTTGTGTGATTATCCTCTGAAAATAGTTTGAAACGTATCCGAAAAAGTAAGATACTCGTATCTCAACAGTAAGATACGCGTATGTCTTGATTTTTTTGTGTGATTATCCTCTGATTATAGTTTGAAACGTATCCGAAAAGTAAGATACTCGTATCCGAAAAGTAAGATACTCGTATCTCAACAGTAAGATACGCGTATCCCATCAGTCAACAACATATCTGTTGACTCGGATACGTCTCAGTCGCATATCCGTACGTATCTCCCCACGTATCCGATCCCTGTGTGTCAGATACGGAATACGTTGATCTTCCCCCGTGTCCATGCATCAGCATAGCAATTTGCTAATTTAATGATCTCCTGGTTGTGTTTGATCTAGCTTAATTCATATTGTTTTAAGGGTCTCTAATTGGTATCGACGACTTTGTTTAGTTGTTTGTTTGGGGTTCTTCCCCTGTTTAGTGTTTACCAATAAATCAAATTAACAGAGAAAAATTTTATTTCGATTATTCACAATAACTAAATGTGGAGTCTCAAATTTTGAGACTAAAGAAGCTGTTTGAAGTCAAGAGGACTTGCCGGGTAGATATGCATAAATCGTTATTTTACTATCATGGAAAGTAACAGTGTATTCGTGTCATGAACGTCGTTCTCTCAAGAAGAGGAGAATTAAGAAGATATAGCTGTGGGACCCATCTCGGACTCCAGAATTAACGAGTTAAGTCTCAGCTGAACTTAAACTATCGTTGTTACTCATTCATCATCATATCCAAGGCTGCTCTGGCTATGATATGATCGTGATCAGCGCCGCCGAGAATCAAGATCAGACAGTTGTAGGGAAGCTTCTATTGGGATTCAATCTATCTCATTTTAGAAGCGGACATGCCAGATTGTGCCCAAGAGTACAGTTCACCACAACGCAAGGATTGTGTATATACAATATTTATTTCAATGTATATTTCTTAATATTGTGCTCTAATCACAAACTCGTCATTACCACATTTACAATTCATGTTCATAACACCATGCGACGATATTGCATTCACGAACGAAAACTCTTGGTCCTCAAAATTTCTTGTCCGAACCAGATCAGGTTTTTGAAGGGTAAAGCAATTAATGAGTTTTCACTTCAAATTCTCTATATCATATGAAACAGAAACTGAATTTCTATTCACTTCAGCTGGCAATGCATTTCACCGTACGAAATTAATATTGGCTTTCAAAGTTTGATCATGCTTTGTATATACATAACAAGATAGGGGAGCAGGAAATGCCACCAAGTGTACATAAATTCTCCTCAGCTTCCAATACAGCCGACCTCCGCCCTGCCAACACTATCGAAATGCTTGATAGCATTGCCTCGTAAGAGCTCATGCATATCTACAGTGTTGCTGATGCTCAACTTCAAGGTTGAATTCGAAGTATGCCTGTCTTGTTAACTAAACAAATCTCTCAACTAACAGCAGAAAATGCATCTTCAGAGAGTCTTCTTAGCATTTCCCTTGGGAAGTGACTTACACTCTTTCTTCTCTCTACAAATTTCTGTTTATTTTGCATCATTGGATTAAATAAATCAAATGAGAATCAACGAACATACAGAGTCCATACAAGAAAGACGCCTGAATCTTTCAAAGGAGCAACATATCACCAGAATCGACCATTACTCCGAAACCTCAACAGGCCTGTCTTATGAAAGTTTATCCTAGCTAGTATTCTTTCCATCGCAGAAGGAATTTAAGTTTTCGTCGTTAGACTGGTTTTCATGAAATTAACATACTGATCGTCAATATTAGAAAGGATATTATTCTCATCCACTCTCCCTAGGTAAAGCCTTGCATTGTACATT
The DNA here is from genome assembly GCF_041283825.1 of Pyrus communis. Classification (NCBI taxonomy): domain Eukaryota; kingdom Viridiplantae; phylum Streptophyta; class Magnoliopsida; order Rosales; family Rosaceae; genus Pyrus; species Pyrus communis. Next base: position 34,706,641 of record NC_142569.1, on the reverse strand, counting down.
TCTTGTCCGTCAATAAGGAAGTACATCCTTCCACGTTGGAGTTTCGAACCACAGAAAATTTGATTACCGTATTTGTTTTGCAGAATCAATTCTTACGAGTGCTAAAGATTTCACCAGTCTTTCCCATGAGAAGATGCAAACACTCATCTCTTCTTATTTGCCAGTACGTATACAATCCAATAATAAACTCTTGTGATTTCTAAACGGTAACTGAAATTAGCTCGTTGACATGACAAAACTGAAACACAAAATAAATGTCTTGGATAGAGAAATTGCTAACTCATGTTTTGAGCCTCTAATTAGATCGTGGTTACCACCTATCACTGACTGAGTCATAACTCATAACTCATTGGTCAGGAAATTCCCCCTCCAAATTTTCCTTATTTTTATTTAATTTTGGGTTTTTATCACAAATGGTCTCTAACTTTGATCCAACTCCTCATTTTGGTTCCTAAGTTTCAAAAATTGATAAATTTGGTCCATGACTTTCAATACCGCACGTCAATTTAATCTTTATGTTAAAGTTTCGTAAATAATTGTGTCTCACTAATCCAAGCATCTGGTGACGTAGATTAACTACAAGAAACTTCTTTTTTTAAGATTTAAAACTAAAAGTAAAATAAGAAACAAAAAATCGAAACTAAAAGAAAAAATAGTTATCGTTGGTTTGATCAGGGTATGCTCAAAAAGAAAAGGAAGGCACTATGACACCACTAAACTACTTGGCCTCTTGAACTCACTTCTCATTCTCTCTAGTCGATTATAATCCAATCAAATTTGAATTGAATTTGGATTCGATTTTCTCGAATTTAGATTGATTTGTTTTTTTTTTAATTTAGGGTTGTGAGATGGGAGAAAAATACCAGCGCAGAATACTCATTCATTGGTTTACTCTAAAAAAAAATAGTTTCTTGTACTTAATCCACATGGAGCCATATGCTTGGATTAATGGGACCACATCAGCACACAAACGAAAAATATGGATGAAATTCTAACGGAATGACTAAATTGATGTGTGTAGTGAAAGTCAATGACCAAATTTATCAGTTTTTGAAACTCAATGACCAAAATGAAGAGTTGGATCAATGTCAAAGATCATTTGCAATAAAAACTCTTATTTTGTGTAAATCCATATGTCACAATTTCATTGGATTTGTGTCTCTCACATACAAACTAACGGAATAGTTGACGAAATCTTAATGGAATGACTAAATTGATGTGGGCTAGTGACTGTTAGGAACGATATTGATTGATTTTGAAAGTGAGGGACTAAAATGATGAGTTTGACTAATCTCAAGGACCATTTGTGATAAAAATTCTTTAATTTTTAAGTTTGTGGATGAATTTCAAAATCAGCTCTTAAAAATAATAGGAGTGGATGGAGTTAACCGGAAAGAACCAAAATGACACGCCAGCAGAGGGAGTTTGAAGACTGTAGAAAACAATATTAAGGGTGTGTGTTGAAAAGAGGAATATTGAAAAAGTCTTGAAATCAGTAGCTTGTAACTACTTGGCACTACATAATTGTTTTTGTGGGTCCAGAGTGCATGACACGTCGACGTATGTAACAACATTTCTAGAGAAACTAGACGGAAAACGACATTGATATATGGGAGGTAGAACGGAAGATGATGAAATATAAAAAACCAAAATTATTTCTTGTGTTGAAAATGCTAGTGGGTTAATGAATGCCCACAATAATATTGAAAATCTTGGTAGATTTTTTCAATATCCACACAGATTGGATTTGCAACATTGGCAAATGAATGAAAACATTGGCAGTATTGATATGTGGACTTGGAAACGAAGGAGATCATTTTTCAAAAGGTGTGTTGTAAATTTTCAACATGTAATAGTACAGAGTTGCTCTATAAATAGAGCACTCCGATTGCTATCAACAAATATAGAAAAAAGAAAGAAAGAAAATATTAATAACATCATTATCTATTCCTACCTCCTTTATTTGTCATCCTCTTGTGCTATAGTTACAGTGTAATATTTTATACATGCTTCGCTTCTGTCACTAGTAAAGGTTATCTCTCTAACTTTGACCTATTTATAACATCTTGATATTTATCTGAAAATAAGTACAAATATAGTATGAAAAATATATTAAGTATGTAAGTTTAGCATTTTTTTTAGGGAATTGTTATTAGCACTCCAAAAATCTTATTTGGTACTCCAAGCTTTCTATAATTAGAAGAAAAAAAAATACACTTATGAGGAGTGTAGAATGAGATTTTTGAAGTGCTAATAACAATTTCTTTTTTTATATAAATCAATTTAATAGGGGAATATATGCGGGTGATTCCATGCATTGCATTCTTCGGAGTTGGGAGGGAGTAGACTTGCACAAATGAATATGATAACTACATAAAGATTTCTTTCACACGGACCGCATCACATATATCTAACTAAAGAGATTCTCAAGAAATATTTAATCACCCACATGTCAAATTTAATTCGTAATGTAATTTTTTATGAACAAGAAATGTTTTCTGAGATGTCTTTAATTTATGAAGCATCAGAAGTTGAAACGGTCGCGAAAAATGATTCCCAATATGGTGGTAGATATGTTGTAAATTTAATCTGGAATCTTATTACATGATTTCCATATTGGTCCTGATTTCAACTCTTATCAGTTGCACAAATCCTCTCCCTAGATTCTCTTACACTGAAATTCTAAGGGCGATCGATGGCCTCGGCTGCAGTCGATCTCTTGATTGGCAAAACAGTAGGCATTCTTGAGAGTGAAGCATCCTCCATTGTGGGTGTTCGTAATCAAGTTGATGAGATTAAGCAAGAGCTTATAAGCATGAAATCCTTTCTAAGGGATGCTGATGGCAAGAAAGCACACACGGAAGGCGAGGAGGCATGGGTAGCAAGCGTCAGAGATTTGGCCTATGATGTTGAAGATATGATCGATGAGTTCATGTACCACATGTACGAGCAGCAAAACGGGCTCCAATTAGCAAGGTTGCTCCACAAAACCATTCGCTTTCCAAACAGTTGGCGTTGGGATCAATCCGCAAGGTTGCTCCATAAAACCATTCACATTTCAAAGCATCATTGGAATAGGGGTCGATTTGCAAGGTGGCTCAGCAAAACTCTTCACATTCCAAAGTATCGTTGGTATAGAGGTCGATTTGCAAATCGCTTGCACAAAACTATTCTTCTTGCAAAGAAAGTTTGGTATAAGCGTCAAATTGCTAAAAGGTTACAGCAAATCACAAAAACCATCAAAGACATTCCGGAGAGGAATCAGCGGTATGGTATTGATCGAATAGAAGGAACAAGTTCGGATGAAATTCAAGGATGGGTGAAAAACCAAGCGGAGTCTTCTCTTATTAAACTTGGATCCAATCTATATTTTTTTTAATAATGATTTGCTGCAATTGCAGCAGAGTTTTATACACAGTTTACTACACACGCATGCAAATAAACAAAACAACTGGAAGTGGCATCCTTGCTGTCTATGAAACATCAGTCAGTATACACATGCAGTGGCCTTGCTGTCCACTATGCATGTGTCCTTGTTGTTTAGAATAATCATACATCCTTAACGTGGGAACCATATTCCAATCTGTAAAGCACAGTGGAATCTGTAAAGCACAGTGCACTGCATGTGGAGCATCTTTAACACTCCCCCTCAAGTCGGAGTGTGAATGTCAATAACGCCTAACTTGCCTAGATGCGTTTGAAAAATAGGCGCACGCAGTGGCTTAGTAAACAAGTCTGCGACTTGTTCTCTCGTTCCGACATAGGAAGTTTTAATTTCTCCCCTTTCAACCCTCTCACGAACAGTGTGGCAATCGATCTCAATATGCTTTGTGCGTTCATGATACACAGGATTTGCAGCTATGTGTAAAGCCGCTTGGTTGTCACAAAATAACTTTGCCGGTTGGGAATGCTCAACACGTAAATCTTTCAACAAATATCGCAGCCAACTTAATTCACAAGTAGCTGCAGCCATGGATCGATACTCCGCTTCAGCAGAGGAACGAGCTATTGTAACTTGTTTCTTGCTTTTCCAGGACACAAGTGACTTTCCAAGGAAGATACAATAACCTGTCACTGATCGACGGGTAATGGGGCAACGTGCCCAATCTGCATCACAGTAACCGATTAAATGTAATTCACTTTGGGAAGAGAACATTAAACCTTGTCCGGGTGCTTCTTTCAGATATTGGAGAAGGCGATGTGCTGCCTTAAGATGGTGAAGTTTGGGTTCTTGCATGAACTGACTGAGATTATTTACTGCATACGTAACGTCTGGCCTTGTAATGGTGAGATAGATCAGTTTACCAACCAAACGTCGATATCGAGTCGGGTCCTTGAGAGCATCACTACCCGTTGTTGTCAACACTAAATCAGGTACCTTGGCAGGTCTTACTCCAAGCAAACCAGCTTCCTCCAATATATCCAAGGTATATTTACGTTGGCAAATGGAGATCCCAGCCTTGGACCGTGCAACTTCGATACCAAGAAAATATTTTAATGGTCCGAGATCTTTAATTCGGAAACAACCACTAAGAAACTTCTTGAGTCGACTAATGGCTTCCTCATCATTTCCTGCAATGATCATGTCATCAACGTAGAGTAATACCACAGTAATAGATTGTCCACAGACCTGAGTGAATAACGAGTAATCCGCACGGGACTGTTGGAAGCCAATTTCTTGAATGGCAGATGAAAAACGTTGGAACCAGCTGCGAGAAGCTTGCTTGAGTCCGTATAACGATTTGTGGAGTCGACAAACCATGGTCTCCCCCTGTTGACGATATCCAGGAGGCGGTATCATATAGACTTCTTCATGCAATGCACCGTGAAGGAAAGCATTTTGGACATCCATTTGATGAAGAGACCAGCTGCGAACAGCAGCAACAGTCAAGAGACAGCGGACAGTAATGAGTTTAGCAACTGGAGCAAACGTCTCTTTGTAATCAATCCCTTCGCGCTGCGTGAACCCTTTGGCGACAAGGCGGGCCTTGTAGCGTTCGATGGTACCATCGGAATGGTACTTGATTTTGAAGACCCATTTACAGCCAATGGGTCGTTGGTGAGGAGGGAGAGGAACCATAGTCCAGGTGTGATTGGCTTCAAGGGCTTCAATCTCAGAGTTCATGGCTGTAAGCCAGTGAGGGTCATGACGGGCCTGCTCATAAGAGGCTGGTTCAACCAAGTGAGAGATGTTGTGGACAAAAGAGCAGTGAGCAGGAGAGAGATGAGAGTAAGAAACATACCGTTGAAGGGGATATCGGGTGCCGGACATGGTGGAAGGGATGACGCTGCGCTGAAGCAAAACAACATGATGTGTCTGGTAGTCACGAAGATGGGCAGGTGGGTGTTTAATGCGGTCGGAGCGGCGAAGAGAAGGAGGTTGCGAAGGTGAGGGAGCAGATGCTGGCGAGGGAGGGATGTCTGGAGAGGGAGGGATGTCTGGGGGTGAAGGAGTGATATCGGCAGTGGGAGGGAGGTCAGGAGTTGGAAGGGGTTGAGTTGAGAGGAGTGCAGGAGTGGGATCGTCATGAGGGATAGGTAAGACAGGGAAGTCGAGGTCTTTTTCTGGTGGTGAGGTAGCAAGGGGGAAAATATGCTCATGAAAGATGACACCACAAGAGGAAAAAACGCGTTTGCTATCAAGATCATAAACACGGTAGCCCTTTTGGCCAAGGGGATAACCCAGGAAGAGGCAGTGACGAGCACGAGCATCAAATTTGTGGGAGGGGGTAAGGTTGGTGGCATAGCATAAACACCCAAAAACCCGGAGATGAGAGTATGTAGGTAGTGTCCCATGCAAGAGTTCATAGGGAGATTTGTGGGAAAGTAAGGGTGCTAGAAGGCAATTGATAAGGTAACATGCAGTTTGTATACTCTCCCCCCAGAATTTTAAGGGTAGGTTAGCTTGAAATCGTAAGGCACATGCAACGTTCAAAAGATGGCAATGTTTGCGTTCAACTACCCCGTTTTGTTGAGGGGTATGTGCACAGATGTGTTGAAAAAGGGTGCCATGAGTGTCTAAAAACGAACGCATAGATACAAATTCTCCCCCATTGTCTGCACGAAGGGTTTTAATGTCACGATGAAACTGGGTTTTGACCCAAGAAAAGAACGAGTGCAACAAGGTTTGTGTATCTGATTTAAATCGCATAAGATGAACCCATGTGAAACGGGTAAAGTCATCTACAATGGTGAGGAAGTAACGTGCCCCAGAGTGTGTATGGATTTTATGTGGCCCCCAAATATCACAGTGGATCAAATCAAAAGGAGCAACTAATTTTATTGAACTGGAAACAAAAGATGAACGAGTTTGTTTTGCTAAAGGACAAACATCACAAACATATGTAGAATCAAAGATAATTTCTGGGATAGTCTGGGATAAAGAGTGAAGGGGAGCCGAGGATGGGTGCCCAAGACGTTGATGCCAAAGTGCCGAGGTACGTTTGACATGGTGAGCGAGATGAGGGTTTTGTGTTGGAGTGAGGTAGTAAAGTCCATCAAACTGCTTGCCCAGGCCAATCATCCTCTTCGTAGCCATGTCCTGCACAACACAAAAACCCGGGTAAAATATCACAATGCACTTCAATGCCCAGGTCAACTTACTCACAGATAACAAATTCACATGAAATTGTGGCATATGTAAAACTCCATCAAGAGTTATCTCGGGGGACAATTTAATGGACCCAACGGTTTCAATCGCAGCCTGTCCGCCATTTGGTAAACCAACAAAATCATGTTGGGTTTTAGTGTGATTATGGCTGAGTGATAAGTGAGAAACATGATCTGTGGCCCCGCTATCCACGATCCAATACAATGTTGGATCATAATGTGCAAAATTGCAGTTGGGTGTATAGATACCTGTTGCGTGTGCAAGGGGCAGATCAGTACTATTCTTATTGCGAAGGAGAGCCATGAGTTGGTTGTACTCCTCGGTTGTGAACGTTGCATCAAATTTGTTGGAGGTTGTTGCTTTGGTAGCTAGCGACGGTAATGCTTCAACATTGTTGGAAGTTGAAGGTGCACGTCTATTTCTGGGCTGCACATTCTTCCCGTGTCATTTGTGTCCTTCAGGGAATCCAATAAGAAAAAAACAACGTTCGACTGGATGTCCTCCGTCACAGTAGCTGCATTTGAATATCTTCCGTGAATTAGGGTTGTTGGCACCATAGCCTCGTTTTGGTGCTGTCGAATGACTGGTTTGCATTGCATGGGTGATAGGTTCACGTCGATTTACCACATCCAATTGGCGTTCATGTTGAAGAACCAATCCATGGACTCTTCGTGTATCTGGAAGTGGGCTCATCATCAAGATAGAACCTCGTATGATTGAGTAACTCTCGTTCAGACCCATTAAGAACTGCATGACTTTATCTTTTTCTTCCCTGTCTGCATGTGCCTTGGATCCCTCGCATTCACAGGCAATGGGCCCATGATATGATGCTAATTCATCCCAGAGAGCTTTCAATTTTGTGTAATAATCTGAAACAGATAGCTGTCCTTGTCGGTGTTCGGCAATTTCTTGTCGAATTTGATAAATCCCGAAATCGTTTCTTTGCAAGAAACGATCCTCAAGATCTCTCCATGCTGCTGATGTAGTTTTGCAGTAGAGTATACTGTGGGCAATGTTGCCCTGCACGGATTGCCAAATCCAGGACAAGACCATGTCATTGCATCTCTGCCAAATTGGATACTTGGCATCAGTGGTTGCGGGATTCTTGATTGATCCATCAATGAACCCTAGTTTGTTTTTGGCGCTGAGGGTGATTCGCATAGAACGGCTCCACTGTCCATAGTTGTGTCCATCAAGAAGTTGTGAGACTAAGACAAGGCTTGGTGAGTCTGAATGATGCAGAATGAGAGGATCAGATACATGGGGTATCGTCTCAGTTGGTTTTTCGTCGCCCATGGTGGCTGTGTTTAATGAAGATGGATTGGTTGTGTTTGTGGCGGAAGCAGAATGAGCTTTCTAGAGTCACCAAGATCGGTGCTCTGATACCATATTAAACTTGGATCCAATCTATATTTTTTTGAATAATGATCTGCTGCAATTGCAGCAGAGTTTTATACACAGTTTACTACACACGCATGCAAATAAACAAAACAACTGGAAGTGGCATCCTTGCTATCTATGAAACATCAGTCAATATACACATGCAGTGGCCTTGATGTCCACTATGCATGTGTCCTTGTTGTTTAGAATAATCATACATCCTTAACGTGGGAACCATATTCCAATCTGTAAAGCACAGTGGAATCTGTAAAGCACAGTGCACTGCATGTGGAGCATCTTTAACATCTCTTTTTATCATGGACGACGAACTTGTGGGGATTGAAGGGAAGAAGCAACTGCTGATAGAATGGCTGATGAATGGCGAGCAACAACAAACTGTTGTTTCCATGGCTGGGATGGGAGGTTCAGGGAAGACAACTCTAGTTGCAAAAATCTTCTCCAGTGAAAGTGTAAAGAGAAATTTCAGCTGTCATGCATGGGTCCCTACAGACTTGTATTCAATGAGCTATAGAGAATTGCTACAGATAATCGTAACCTACTTGGAGTCTAGAAGATATCTTGTTGTATTGGATGATGTGTGGGATGTAAAAATTTTGAAGGAAATCAGGATTGCACTTCCAAATAGATAGCTTGGGAGTCGAATAATGCTTACTGCTGGAAAAGAAGACATCGCCTGTTATTCTTTTGGATTAGAAACACATGTTCATCGAATTCAACCCTTGGAAAGTAATGAGGCTTGGGAGCTCTTCAACAAGAAAGCATTCTTAACTTACAGTAATAACTGTTGTCCTCCAGAGCTTGAATTGTCAACTTGGGAACTTTTGGGAAAATGTAAAGGCCTACCTCTTGCAATCGTAGCTTTAGGTGGTCTTATGTCTTCCAAGGAGTCAGCTGCAGAGTGGAACAAAGTTCGGAATAGCTTAAATTGGCATCTAATAGATGACCATTTCCTAGAACCGGTGAAGACAATCTTGTTGCTCAGTTTCAATGATTTGCCATATCGGCTAAAACATTACTTCCTATATTGTTCCATTTTCCCAGAAGATTATTTGATTCGAACAGAAATGATTACTCGGTTGTGGATAGCTGAAGGATTCGTTGAACATGTTAAAAGGGTCATGCCAGAAGAAGTTGCTGAGAGCTATTTTATGGAACTCAATTTTCGTAGCATGTTGCAAGTTGTAAGGTATCCAACTATGCGCTAAGCGTGTAAGATGCATGACCTTATGCGAGAGCTTGTTTTGTCCATATCAGAAAAAGAAAAGTTTTGTGTTGTGTATGATGGGAGAGAAGTAGTGGAAGAAGAAATTGGAGCTCGTCGTTTGTCTATTCAAATAATTCGACAAGAAATTAACTCATGCAAAGGTATGTCACAACTTTGTTCCTTTCATGTGTTTGCCCCTGACATATTCTCCCAGTCTATTTCAAATACATTCCTTTCTCAATTCAAATTGTTAAGGATTCTGGATTTGGAGGATGTACAAATTGAAGAACTTCCGAACTATCTTATGTATGTATTCAACTTAAGATATTTAAATTTGAGTAGAACTCCAATACAAAAGCTTTATGAATCCATTGGACAGCTTTTCAATCTCCAGACCTTGGATATCAATGACACAGAGATAGAAACACTTCCAAGTGAAATTGCAAAGTTGGTAAATCTACGCCATCTAATTATGTATCAATATAGTGGAGTATCTTGAAAATTTACATATGCTAAAGGGATTAGAGCCCCCTCAACTATTTATATGTTGAGGTAGTTGCAAGTTTTATCATTTGTTGAATCAAATGGCGACATTATTCAACTTGTCGAGAACATGACGCAACTCACTCACCTTGGCATTACAAATATAAAAGGAAGTGATGAGATAGATCTCTGTGCTTCAATTCAAAAGATGAAGCTCCTTTACTACTTGTATCTACTGGTAAATAATGAACAAGAATTTCTTAGAATCGAGGCACTTGCTTCTCCTCCAGGTCCTCCAACAGACCTTCAAGGGCTTCTTTTGAGTGGCAAACTAGCAGCAGTACCAAGTTGGTTTGGTTCTCTCAAGAAGCTCACAGATATCAGTCTGCGGTGGTCTAGACTTGAAGAAGATGTACTACCACACATGGAAGCACTACCTTGCTTGAGAAGGCTTATCCTTGTTCATGCCTATCTTGGGAATGAGCTATGTTTCCAAATGGGCTTTGCAAAGCTTACGCATTTGGAGTTGCTTAATTTTCCCAAGTTGAAAAATATAACAATTCAAGGTGTGATGCCTTCTTAGTACTTCACAACTGCATGGAATTAGAGACATTGCCAAATGGTCTTCAATACCTTACTAATCTAGAAACATTGAGATTGGTATCTGTCCCAACCAAACTTATGGAGTCCTTACACAAACGAGCTGTGGATCATCCAAAGGTACAACACATCCATAAAACTAACCATATATGGAATGCATCATCTCAGAGTTCTTCTGAAAACTTGCCATAGGATTTTCACCAAAAAGTAAGTTATTACTTTATCATCTTATTGGAATATTGTGCTCATTTACAAGTATGGCAAAAGTCATTTATATGATGCGCAAGCACAGGAAGCTAGCTATATACTTGTATTTTCAGTTTGGTGAGCCACATAATGTACGAATTCAGATTTTATTTGATTGTCATTCTGGTTTTTTCTTGAAATGTCCTTTGCAGAATCAAGTTCCAGAGAAGTACAGTGCAAAGATCACTTTGTGTGAAGATGCTTCTTAATTATGAATCGAAGCTGCTAAGACTTTTGTACATAAATTGCACTAGTTAATATTACATTTTGGGTATAATTTGAATGTATAGTGTTGGCTTGATGATTGTTGTCTTCCTTCCTAGTGCTAAAATAGGTTTAGTATAATGGCACAAGTAAGGGTGTCGAATCCACAGGGACTAATTGGACCTATATAATCACTTGTTTTGCAAGAACTCTTTACTAGAGAAATAAAACTAATCAATGTAGGCAGATTTGTTGTTGTAACTTGAAAGCATAAGGAAATGAAGTAAACACAAAATGAATGAATCAACAGCTAATAAAATGAGATAGTACCAATGGAGATGAAGCTAGGGATTCGATTTTACCATTGCTAACCCAAGGCCATGCTTGTTGAATCAGATTATACTCATCCATCTACCTATTTCTTGAGTTTGTTTCACTTAGATATGATCAACCATATGATGTGTGGATTTGATCAAATGTCTCTAATCATGAGCCTAATTGTGATGTGCAACTTTGGTTCCTAATCAAGAATATGTAGTGCACAAGAAACTTTCACAAAACCAAAGGGAACACTTGGCAGGATGTTTGCAAAACATTCCCTTCATTCATTCACATATCCACCAAGATTATGCATGATGTGTGCTTTAATCTTGGCTAAACAACCTGTGGTTAATTCAAATGATGATCAAGCATTAAAATCAACACACTAAGTCACAATTAAATCGGAGAATGAAACAAGAAATAGATAGATTAAATGAGAATTCTGAATTAACTACATGGCAATCTTGCAAGGCTACATCGAATCCCTAGAGAGAGATTAGTTACACTTCATGTTTACAAAAGGTTTGACATAAAAATATATAACATGAGTGAACATAGGATTAAGAAGAAAGAACCCTTGAAGCAAAACTGATGTCGAAATCCCTTAAGAGTTGCCTTCGGTGTTGGTGTTCCAAGTGTGTTGTAAATGAAGGTGGAGCGGCTAAGGTTGAATGGTTTCTGCGAATGGGAGAGTGTATGGAATGGAATGAAGCCGAGAAGAGATTGTGTAGAAATGGAAGGGGATTTGCGGCAAAGGGGAAGATTGGATGTGTTTGTGGTATCTTGTGTATGAAAATGAGATGTCCTTGAATGAATGAATGCAAGGGTTTTTATAGGAGGAGTAGAGGTGTATATGGCTGTTTGTTTAGAATGCATGTGGCTTGTTAATGATGGAAAACAGCTAGGAAAGCATGTGAAAGCTGGAAATGCATAAGGGGTACATGGCAATGATGCTTGTTGGTGCTGGAATTGCATGTGTGTGAGGTGTGTAGGTGCTGAAAATGCATGTGAATGCATGTTGGAAATGGGAGTGAAAGGCACGGCATTGAGTTGGGAAATGAATGATTGAATGTGAATGTGGGTGAATGTGAAGGGAATGCATGTAAGTGCATGTGAATTAAAGGGGTGTGAATGATTATGGGATGCTGGAAATCTGGAGTGGAATGGGTTATTCACGGCATTAAGTGAAGTGAAATGATTAAATGTTTAATGGTTGCATGTGAATGAATTGTTTGTAGGGAAAGAATGGGAGTGACACTAGGTTGAATGATGATGAGTGCATGTGAATTGAAATGCATGTGGAATGAATGAAATGCATTGATATGCACGGCAAAGGAAGTGGATTTTCTGCTGAAAATGAATTAAAGGGTGCATGTGTTGATTTGTGGTGCAATGATGAAGTGGGAAGGTGGAAATGCAATGGGGAAATGCTGAAATGAAAGGGAAGTGCTCGGCAAAGGAAAGTGAATGTAGATGGGTGCATGTGTTGGTGGTTTTGCATGTGAATTAGAGGGGGAAGGCATGTGCAATGAGTGGTGTTTTGTGATGCATGGTTGAATGATTAAAGAGTGCATGTGGGTTGGAAATGTGGCTGCAATGATGAAGTGTAATGGCTGAAAATGGGATGGATTTGCAAGGGCCACGGCAATGAGGGAAGATTGTGTTCATGTGGCTGAAATTGGTGTGTAATTGGGCTAGGGTTTAAGTGCATGAAATGGACCCAAATTGCTCCTCCTTGCATGGCAAGGAATGGTGTTTGTATTAAGCCCATGGCAAGGTGTTATGTGATTGGGTTAGGGCCATTGTTTTGTGTCCTCAAGTGCATACAAGGCCTTCAATTTCATCCAACACTTGGGCTCCAAGTATAAGCTATCCATCCTTAGCCCAATAGTACTCCAAAACACTCCACAATGCATCCTTTCGTCAAACACGTCTTATTATCCTGAAACACACAAAAGAAGCATAAAGGACTAAAATAACTAAAGAAACATAACGTAAATGTACGAGAACAAGCCATTTAAGTTGCACGAATATGCTCCTATCACTTGAGTAGTGTAATTAGATGTAATTACATATTTGTTTCCTACTGCAAATTAGGTTAACTATGTTTTATTGCCCTTCTTTCAATGCAAATCTTTGTACATTCTATATAACTTTCAAAGCGAGAATAATATCATATATAACAGAAAATTGCCCCAATTTAGTTTTTCTGATATCTTTTTGACAAGTTTCTCTAAGATTTAACATGGTATCAGACCAGAAATCCTAGGGTCTCGATGTCTCGAAATACCCCTCCACCTTGCCAATTTGTTTTTCTTGCTAAATATGGGAGTGTGACGACACCACCAAGAGCCTGAACTTGGAAGATGGTGGCAACGACTCCTTTGTTGTCCCTTCCAAGACCTCGACGAGAATGATGAATCTGATAATTGCGAAGACTCTGACCTACTACCATAATGACCCCAAAGACAGCCCCGAATATATGAATGACGACCTGATGGTACAACGTACAACGCCAATAGCAAATAACTACGGCTATGCAGTCAATACTTTCAGCTATGATTCGTGATCAGGCATGGATCATTGACTCTGGACGAGCATATAATATGCCCCAGAAATTTTCATAATTCTACAACGTACGGAACCTCACAGGACAAGTGTAGCAAATTTTGAAGTGTCAATGCATCTTCTCCGATGACTGGAGTTGGGATCATAATGCGTATATCATTCAAGTAAATGTAGGTCCACGATTGCTTTCAGCTCTCATTTATGCATTCCAAGTTCAAAAAATCCTATGATTACTTAAGTTTTCTGCCTGTATAAACTCCAGTGACTTCTGAAAGGTAACTAGAATTCCCAACCTTCATATCAAAACCTGAAAACTTAATTACAAGAGAAACAGAAAAATACATATTACGTAGAGGTATCCTCAAAGAGAACACCAGTTATGAAATTCGGTGGTTCCTCAAACCACATCACCTCCTGCTGACATTCAATGCCTGCCCTTGCAAATCTAAAGCCCATATAGAATTAAATGTGAGTAAATTTTCTTTACCATCGTGTGCTAAACCTGGTAATGTTAGGGAGAATTAAATTTATAAACAAAATTTGAAAACTAAATAATATATCACCAATAAACAAGAAGCACGTTAATCAACATTTACATAATAATCCAATTATCAACTTCCATGTCATTTTGTTTACAAAATTTAATGTACAAATTTAGTCTCCCTAGCATTACACTTTGTATTGTGAACTCTACCTTTTCTAATGAGAGGATTTAGATGTGGTCTATAAAATGTGGTGTCCCTAAAATCATTCAATAAAAAATGTAACTTAGTTAAATATTAAAAAAATCATGATGAAATATATAGCTAACTTCTTATGACATATAAGTAAGAGTAATGTTAAGGAGATTAAATTTTTAGACTAAATCTGAAACTTATATGATATGTCACCGATCAGAAATAAGCACGTTAATCAACACTTAAGTAATAATCACATCATAAATTTTCATGTCATTTAGTTTACAAAATTTAATCCACACATTTAGTATTCTAGCACTACCCTAGGGGGCGTTTGTTTGCCATCACTAACTCGGACTGGACTGGACTGGACTAGCTATTAGTCCAATACTGTGTTTGTTCCATGCTGGGACTAATATTAATGAGACTAAAGGGGACTAGCATGGACAAAACCCTTCACTAAGAGGTCTTAGTGAGACCCCCCAATAACCATGGGACTAGCTAAGACTATCATCTATTTCTCGTCCTTGTCATGCTCAACGACCATTCACGACAGACTCCTCGTCATCGCCGGTCACCTAGATCAATTATTAACTTCCCAACCCTCTTTCAGATCCATTTCACAACCAACTTTCATATAAAATATACCAAATTGAAGCTGGGAGTGACAAGATTACGATTTTACTTGAATCGAGGCCAAAATGTGGTCGAATGTGGCCTGAAAATGGTCTGGAAGTCTCGGCCTGTTTGGGCTTCTTCAAATCCATGACAAATTCGAGCATGCAAAGCTAAGATCTCAGTCCAGGGATGGTGATGAATTTTTTGGCGGTGCTAACTTCATCCAATTTAATGAGGGTTGGCCAAAAAACACATCGGGAAACCTGCAACTCGTCGGGAAAATTGGAGCCGTGAGGTTCCGTTCGAACAACGCATAGCTAGAGAGGGAGGGAGGACAGAGAAATAGAGACTGGAATCAATAAGGAGTTTGACCAGGAATGAGAAAGAGACATGAATTGAGAGGTCTGAGAGGAAATAAAGAGGGAGAGGGTGGGACGATGAGAGAAGAGGAAAAGAGTGGAACGGAAATGGTAGGAAAAGATGGAGAAAAAGATAAGATCATAATAAAATATTAATAATTTATATATTAAATAAAATAATATTAGAATTTGTTATTATCCAGCTTCTTAGTCCAATACTGCACCAAACACTTCACTAAGTTAGTCAAGTTTAGTATAGTCTAAGCCAGTCTAGCTTAGTCCTTGAAGCTAATCCAGTCCGAGATAGTCCGGCGCAACAAACGCCCTGCTAGGTAGACTAAATTTGCAAACTAAATTATGTGTCAGTAATAAAAAATAAGTATGTTAATCAACATTTTATTAATAATCGAATCATCAATTTTCATGTCATTTAGTTAATAAAATTTTATCTGCACATTTAGCTTCCCTAGCATTATTATTACCGCATGACATAAATAGAAAAGTGTCCCGTCAATCGAGCGCGCCTTCTCAGTTCCCAAGGAGAACTTGTAATTCACAGCCAAGACAAGAAGAAAAGCTTTTGGGTACTGATTCAGTTTTGAGAAAATAGTGGGTTTGGCATAAGTTTTTCTTCTTTTCCTTTTGCTCCGGCTTTCCAATCCAATCCTTTCACAAATTCTGTTTTGTATATCCTTTCATGCTTGGTTTTAATTTGTAATTTCTTGAACGTTATTGGGGTTTGCATAAGTATGGCTGCATGCATCTCCGGATTTTGTGTTTTTTTCTTTTATTCTTCTGCTTTGTTTCTCTTTCACATGCAAATGTATGGATTGTTGAAAAGGGGGGTTTTTTCAGATACAAGCCCTTGATCAGAATATATTTTTAGAGAAAAACACTTGAAACCTACTGTTTTGAAAAAGCACCCTGCTTGCTTGCACCATTTCCGCTGTTAATTAGGTGCCTTTTCCACTACTTTGTTTTTCTGCAGTTTAGCCTACTCAGCGTGGTCGTTCTCTTGAATAATTTGAAAGAATGAAAGCTTGACAGAAGAGTTCAAGAGAGAATTAAAGACACCGGTTTTGATACGATACAAGCTCACTACTTTTCCAGTGAACCATGATTTACCCCTATTATCTGCACTTGTAGAATCCTACGATGTAGAAGAGATGTTTTTGTTTTTAATGGTCATAAACTTGTTTTCAGTTTAGAAGATGTCCAGTATATAACAGGGTTGCCAGTAGATGGTAATCCTGTCACTGGTGTGGATTCAAATGGTAAGGAGCTTTGTACGAAATGATTAGGTCGTGATGGTTGTGTGCCGAAGAGAGCTGGTGTCACTAAATTAGAATGGCTTAGGAAGATTTTGAGGTAGTTCCTCAAAACATTGATAAAGATAGTTTTGAGATTGAACCTTGTGTTCGAGCTTTTCTACTGTATCTTATAGGCTCTATTGTTATTAAAAGTGTTATTGGTACTCCAAAAATCTCATTCTACATTTTTCACAAGTGTATTTTTCTTTCCTAATATAGAAAGTTTGAAGTGTAAAATGAGATTTTAGAGTGCTAATAACAATTCTCATTGTTATTCCATGATTAATCTCGAAAGTATGTCCCTGTTAGTTATATTTCTCTTATGGAAATCTTCAAATCATAAAGGAGTATGTGTTGGGACCCAAAATAAGCATTCAGCATGCGGAAAGGAAGGCCAAGGCCCGTGCGAAGATTCAGGAAGGCGCTAGGCGGTCAAGGCTGAAAGGCTGAGAACAGTTAAATATCAAGCTGATGTGGCAAAGTGGGAGGCAAACCTACAATTATAGGGGTGATTATAGGGAGAGACTCAGAGAATGAAAAGCATATTTTAGGGGTAAAACCTCGTAATTTCACATGGGTCAAGGGTGCAACTCAAGCTGGTTAGGTGGGTTGTAAGGTCAACCCAATCCTAATCCAAATTGTACAATTCAAGCTCGGGTTCGGGTTGCCCAACTTTTTCGAGTTCAATCATGTAACAACTTAGTTTTCAAGAATTCCTAAATTTCATTTCATAAATTAATCGAAGTTGATGAGCGATTGCTTCGAGACATAAAGAATTTAGGTTTTGGAGTTGGACAATCTACTATAAAGCTTTAGGTTTTAGAGACTACGAATATGGGCTAACTAATCAAAACTTCTTATTCCCTAAAAGCTTAAGTAATTATAAAGGGTAAGGGAGTTGATTTTTGGACTTGGCCCACTTGGATGTAGTATGAGCATTAATTGATATGGGTTACAATCCAGTTAGATTGGGTTTGGTTAATCGGGTTAGGTTGGGTTAGGGATGGACGGGCAAATGATCAACCCAACTCAACCCAATCAATGAATGGGTTGAAATTGGTTTGGGTTCAGCAGGTTTAGGTTGGCCCAATCCAAGTTGCATCCCTAGGGTCAAGTGTGAAACCACCACTTGCCTATCACATCAAGCGAGGGGGCCTTAATCCAGAAGGGAGGAGGTGTTGTAAATGCTACAACAGAACATGAAAACAAGGACGCTCAAATCAACACTCTGTTAAAACTCTTAAACTCTCTGTTATTCTCCCTACATTCTTCTTACGCATCCTCAATCATTCCCTTAGTTATAGCTCTGTTGCAGCCTCCTCGCAATATCGATTTAAGTCCTAGCCACAACTGAGACCCTCTCCCTCCTAGAAAATGGCCCAATCTTTGTAACTGGCCAGAAGAGGTGCCCGATAGGCAAGACTCTGAATCCAACGAGGTTTAGAACGTGCCCGAACTCATTTATTATTCTGTAATGCATTAAGTGTTACTCTTTTTCTACTTCGTACTCACTTTAAAGTCCATTTACTGCATTTAATATGGTTGAACCTATGTATTTATTGTCTTAAAAGCTTGATTTTGTTTCTATTTCATGCTTTCTCAATCGAATCTAATGAAATGAAGGCATTTCTAATCAATCTTGAACTAATTAATACTTGGTAAATAACACCAATCAAAAGCCCTTGGTCTCAAGGCATAGAAAAGTTCCTTAAATGGACTTAACCCCTCTGTAAACAATCTTTTGATAAAAGAAGTCATTTTACTTGTGGCATAAGTAACCAACCCAGCCATGCCCGAATGGCCTACAGTATGTGGTCTTGGCCAACAGTGGCACGCTCAGCATTCCATAGTTTTGATAGAAAGCCTAAAAAACCAAAGGCTCTAGAAAGGCATCTTTGAAGCTAATCACTCAATTCACCAAACACACAGGGGGAGTTGTCCGAGGCATAAACCAGGCATAAACCAGGAATTCATTTTGATATTTCTTTCTTTAGATAGATACATAATACACATGATTACTGAAACATAACAAAAAGAGGTTGCTTGGAGTGTCCATTTGAGAAATGCAGAAGGATATTTAGATTTAAAAGACGGGTATTGTTTTTTATTTTTTACTTTTTAGCATCGGATTCTTGTTCGTTAGAGCATTTTTACTCTCTAAAACACACTAACATGGAAATGCAAATTTTTGTGCAGCACTTACTACTAAGTCCTCTCCGGTCCGCAAAGTCCTCGCACAGCCGCCCAAGAGGAAGAAAGTTGATCATGTTGAGTCGCTGACCACAACCTCAATATTGAGGTAATAATATATTGACAAATTGTTAGTGTAGTGTTCGTCACCTCGTCAGCCACTGCAAGAAATAAATGCTTTGCTTTGAATATTCATTGGTACTTAATGTGTATTACTTCTCAGCTTGACCTCTTCAATATCTTTAGCTCCGACCATTCATCCTTCGAGTACAACTCTGATCTTGCCGACAAACCAATTCGATTCAGGCTTGTTTTCTACAGAGGAATCGCACAAGGTTATGCTACTTGACTAGCAACATTGTTTTATCCCTACTGTAGTTGTTGGACGAGTCGAGTTCTTTATTGGCCGATTTTAACAAATTACTTTTGGGGTGTGGCACTCGTCCTTCTGATGTTCAACAAACTATGACTGTGAATTCTGCGAAGCAGACTAACTGAGGAATCCTTAGACCTGGTTTTGATGCTTTAACTAACCCTGAAGCACAAGAAGTTTTTCTTCTTTCTTCAAAGGTTCTTTTGTTAACCGGTGTGTTCCCATCTAATCATTTGAAGACTTGGCTGACGACATTTAGGGATATCCTTCAAAACAGTGCCGCTGCCTTTCTTCAAGCGCAGAGAGATATCGAAACAATTTCACAATTACCTTCTCTTCAGGGATTCTTGGATGAGCCAGTTGTTAAAATTCCTTCCCTGTAAGAGCGCTGTCATGTGGCTATCGTGAACATAGCCCATCTTAGAGCAATCCTAGACTCTGCACTTGAGAAACGAGATGAAATGGATAGAGTTCTTGGTGCTGTGTTTGAGAAGACTAAAATTTGCCAAGCTGGTTGATGAGGATGATGTGAATATACGCCAGCTTAGAACAACATGAGACGAGTGCCTTGAGAAGCAATCTGAGATGGATGAAGCGATGGAAATTTTGAATAAAAATTTCATTGTCCACGTTGGCCATTTTCAGAACGTTTCCTTACTTTATAAAGTTTTGTCCTTTATAAAAAGTGATTGGAGTGATAGGCATTGGAGAATAAAATTGGGCTCACCTTGAGGTTAGGCTTTGGGGTGTACTAATTAATTAATTTTATTTTTACTTAATTTCGAATTTAATTAAATTATTTTTTATTTGAACCGAATCATCTTTTCAGATGAAGTCTGAAATAAAAAAACAGTACCCCTCTGATGAGATATCTCCTAACAGTCACATCACATTCTCATACCTGTTGCGAACATGCATAATCCCACTATATATACATCTATCTGCATAGCATTTAGAACACAGAAAATGCAATTCTTCTTTTATAATCTAAAACATCCTTCCTGAGAGAACCACATAGAAATTCGCCAAAAGTAAAGTTTTCCGGTGCTGGAATTCTGACTTGATCGTTGAATCCTGGTGAAGCAAACGTTTGTAAAACTACAAGCACTGAGTAGGGACGAAATTTCTGTTTCAAGGACATTGCGGTACGCAAGCCTCGATCTTCAATATTTCTGTTCAATATTATTTCATTGTTCATACCCTGTTAATTTCCTATTTACATTTATTATTTATTAACATATATAATTATATCACAAATTGTTGACATATATCCAATGTGAAGTTCTTGCTGCCTTCCTTAAAATGACTTTGACAGCAAAGCAGAACTTGGCTTCCATGAATCCTCAGGCAGCTGACGTTCAGTCCAAGAAGCGGGCAGCCAAGATGTTGATTGAGCAATGCGAATCTTCTTGGTTCGACCTCAGGACTAGTTTGTTGAGACATCTGTAAAACGCATTTGGATAACTCGAGCTTACGGTTCTGAGGAAGTTTGATGATGATCCTACCCATTTACAGATTGTCTCGCTAACTGGAGTTATACTTTGGGCATAGGAATTTGCTAATTTGATGATCCTCCTGGTTGTGTTTGATCTAGATTAATTCATGTTGTTTTTAAGGGTCCCCATTTGGTATCAACGACTTTGTTTAGTTGTTTGTTTGGGGTTCTTCCCCACTGTCTAGTGTTTACCCATAAATAAAATTAACAGAGAAAATTTTAATTTTAATAATTCACAATAAATAAAATTGGAGTCTCAAATTTTGAGACTCAAGAAAGTTGATTGAAGTGAAGTTGATTGAAGTGAAGAGGCCTTGCCGGGTAGATATGTGTAAGTCTTTATTTTATTGTTATGGAAAGTAACAGTATACTCGTGTCATGTAAGTTGTTCTCCAAGAAAAGAAGAATTAAGAAGATATAGCTGTGGGAACCATCTCGGACTCCATAATCAACGAGTTAGGGCTCATCTGAACTTGAACTATCGTTGTTACTCATTCGTCATCATACCAAGGCTGCTATGGCTGCGATCATGATCGTGATCAGAGGTGCCGAGAATCAAGATCAGACGGTCGTAAGGTAGCTTCTGTTGTGGTTCAATTTCTCGCTCTAAAAGCAGACATGCCATATTGTGCGCACAAGTACAATTAACCACAATGCAAGGGTTGTGTATATACATATTCAATGTATATTTCTTAATATTGTGTTCTAGTCACAAACTTATCATTACCACATTTATAATTCATGTTCATAACACCATGCGACGATGTTGCATTCACGAACGAAAACATTTGGTCCTCAAAATTTCTTGTCCGAACCAGATCAGGTTTTTGAAGGGCAAAGCAATTAATGAGTTTTCAATTCGAATTCTCTATACATCATATGAAACAGAAACTGAATTTCTAATCACCTCAGCTGGCAAACCATTTCACCGTATGAAATTAATATCTGCTTTCAAAGTTTGATCATGCTTTTATGTATACATAACAAGATTGGGGAGCAGGAAATGCCACCTAGTATACAGAAACTCTCCTCAGCTTCCAATACAGCCGGCCTCCGCCCTGACAACACTATCGACGGCTACAAGGGGCAATCGAATTGTTTGAACACCGTCTTTTCCATTAGTTGTGAGAGCTACAAAGGCGATCGAACTTGCGGATTAAAAATACAGATGCTTGCTATAGTATATAGATGCTCCCTTCAATACCAGTTTACCATTGTAACTTGATAGCATTGCCTGGTAAGAGCTCATGCATATCTACAGTGCGGCTGATGCTCAATTTCAAGGTTGAATTCAAAGTATGCCCGTCTTGTTAGCTAAACGAATCTCTCAACTAAAAGCAGAAATCGCGTCTTTTGAGTCTACTTTTACCTGAAAATGACACAGAGGAATCGTATTGGGCACTTGTAACGTCCAGAAAGGTTCGAGTTCATCACCATGAGTAACTGTAGATTGAAGATCGGCTTACTAGTTCGAGATTGAAGATCTACAACCCCGTCCCCTCCTCCCTCATCGCCCACACCACCACCATCGGAAGCCCATACAAAGAACCTCAGACTAGAAATTAAACCAACCTCAGACTAGAAGTTAATATCAAGGGCAACTTTTAGCCAAGCAGGAATGCGGAAGCTCAAGATAGAAAAGAAGAAGCTGCACTTTACCATTGATGCAAACGATCCTATGTACTCCAGCAAAAGATTTGTAGCTTCTCTGTATCTACAATAATCAGCATATAGTTGGAATATTACACATAACGGTATTATAAATTACAATGCACATAAAATCGGCTTAAAAACTTTCATCATGGTGGGACAATTCTAAAAGAAAAATGCATACAAATGTTCAAAATCCACGAATATTACACGTAACGGTACTGAAAAATGGTAAAAATTTGAGAGCAAACTCGGTCTAACCAAAACAGGGAAATAGAGGACAAGAAAAAATCGCATACGAAACTCAAATATCTTTACGCCACCACTCTGATTACAAGCAAAGTTGTCGATTCAAACATAATAGAGTACAAGGAATTTCATTGTTTAAAACTTTAAACCCCACTCTAAGTGCATTTTTATCCGAC
Source organism: Pyrus communis (assembly GCF_041283825.1). Classification (NCBI taxonomy): domain Eukaryota; kingdom Viridiplantae; phylum Streptophyta; class Magnoliopsida; order Rosales; family Rosaceae; genus Pyrus; species Pyrus communis. The sequence continues at coordinate 34,683,907 of NC_142569.1, read as the reverse complement.
ATATAGCCCATCTGCAGGTATCAATACGTGTTTGCCCATCAAACTCCTAAATACTGCCATGGCTACAAAAAGAAATACAAAAAACCGTGCACATCATCGGCCACAGAGAACTAGAGGCCAAGCGTTGAGAGAAGTTCACGCCATCTTGGAGTCTCTTCATCGAAAATGTAGGTCAATGGGGAAACTAGAACTCCGCTGCCTCCAATCTGCACAAATTAGAGCAAAGAGAAATTCTTCAGTCAAACATGGAATTAGATTTAAAATTTCAAGTAACATTGACCAATACTTTTATAATAAATATCATGGCTCACCGCTCTCAGTTGTTGAACGGACTTGTAGAGTGCCTTTTTTGGCACACATATGACTATGGCATAGTAATCGACTGCAATTTGCCCACCACATTTGCAAAAAACTGGACTTACAGTGGGTCCCTGCATGTGTAACCATGTACATTATTTACAGACTCATCAGACGGAAAAATAAGGATCCGTTTATACAATAATGGTGATAAAAGACCACTCATTGTGGTATACTGCAACTTATGGGTCATGGTTAGAGTGATGCTTCATTTCAAATCTCACCTGCAAACCAGATAATGATGCCTGGCTCAAGACTCGCTCAGCCACTTCCTTTGCACTGTTTCCTCTCATATTTGCAACTACCTGCCATAAGCCCATAAATATGTAAGAAAACAAAAAACTGAAGGGGCAAAAATGGACTTTTAAAGACATGAAATACGCACCGTGAACTGACCCTCTGCCCTTAGATGTGCTTCTAATCTTTCAAGAATCTCATGTGTCGTGTCAAGAGCGCTTTTCCTTTGGATCAATGACCTCTTGCTTGCAACAAGAACTGCCTAAAGAAATTCTAATTACAACCATAAGACAAGATATAGAAAGAGCAGGGTTTCAAACCAGCTCCTTCTAGATGCATGCTTAAACCTACGAGATTGCATGCTCGGTAAGATGAGCCACAAACCAAGAAGCCTACCTGGCTTTGTAACACAACTCCCCCATCAATCTCTTTTAGGTTGTTTTCTTTCAGCGTCGTCCCACTACTCACGAGGTCCAAAATTGCATCAGCTATCCCCATCTAAATTTAAAAGAGAGACAAGCAGTAATTAATTATCTTCTCCCTAGCTTCAGATTTCGAGGCCAACAACACGACATCAGGTTACATTGTACATGTTACGTGTTTTTTCTAAATGAACTTTATTTTCTAGTTGTTAAAATATGGCCTAATTAGTAGAGTAGTAGGTCAGTATTATCCTATTTTGTAGTTAAATGGCATTTGACTGTACTAATATGAAACCTATATAAACGTGTAGATGTCATGGAATGAAGGGAAGAAAATCATTAAGCAAAAAACCGAAAGTTGGTCAAGAGTTCTTCCATATACCCTAAATCCCTATTTTAGTTATACTTCGCAGCATTTTCCACTGTCCATATCAGTACAAAACGTTGGTGGTCCCCTTTGGTGTCAACTACCTAACTACAAAGTCACTGAATGTATTGTCATCTAAAACTTAAGCATGGATTCAGTCTGTTCAAGCAATATCATAATCTCAAGATTCTTAACTGCAGTAACAAGAATCCAATAGAAGTCTGGACTAGTATAATGTTCAATGTGACAACTTATGTTTAGATATTGGTAAGTAGATAATAAATCGATAGCCTATGTTTTTCATCGAAAGGACATGAAACAATGAATTGAATACACACACACACACACACACATATATATGTGTGTGTATATATATATATATGCTGGCAAATATGTGTCATGCTTTATACTACACTTAAAGCAACTCAACCACATTATAGGACAACGCTCCTCATAAACTCAAAACATCCCAACAAACTTTCTTCTGACAAAACATATTCTTACCGCAGGAGCTGCCTCGAGTGCTCCATCAGCAGTTGAAAAACTCACATGGTTCAATCCATTATCTTTCATAAATTTAGGACCGAGCTGCAATAGAAGACAAAAGTGAAACTAAATGCAAACAAAACCCTTATTTCCAAGGATACAGCAAAAGAAACTTGTTCCCAACGTAAAACGTGAAGAATAATACAACAACAAAGATCACAAACACAATGCATACGTAGGTGAAGCCAGTAGCAACTCGGAGAGGTTTCTCTTTAGTCCATTGAGGCATTTGTGCTAGCTCCTTCAGTGAATTTATATTTTCAAAAATCCCATATTTTGGAATCTGAAAAACAAAACAGAGGATATTTAAAGGTATTCAAGATAACACAAGTAGAATAACTGGAGATTTCAAGTTGAGAAAGTAACTCACTGCAAGGGATAAACGGCAGTCCCCATAATCAAGAGCATCATGAACAATGATAAGATCTTCATTCCCCTAAAAGACAACTTCAGATGATCAGCTTTCCGTTCTCTTTAAACAAGTAATATCAGTGATAAGCGTGAAATATCAATGCATCATATTCATTTGGATAACAAAGATAATAAATACTGAAAATTTCTTAAGTAAGGACAACATTACTGCAAGAAATTTTCCTGCAAACTACGAAATGAAAGAGTTCTGCACAACAAAAAGACATCCCTTTTCCAGTTGATCAGGTCACCATTCAAAAACTAAAAGGCCAGACACATTAGAAGATGGCCCTACTCAAAAAAACTTATGAGTCATTAGTTTGCACGCATTTTTCTAGTTTATCAACTACTTCCGGGGTCTTCCCTGAAGGGATTAAAACAGGGAAGCCCTACTAAATTTTAAATAATTAGCTTCCTCCTTTATATTTTGGCCCCAAATCCGGATGATACGGTTTTTAAAGATAAATGTACTTCTTCATAGTCATTTTAGATAACAAACGTGGGAAATAGCAAAGATTTCCTCAAGAGATGCAATGACTGCAAGTAATTTCAAAACATACACAGATTACTCCGATTTCGTGACATATTATGAGTCCATATTCATAGCAAGTTACGAAAACTTGTAACGAAATTCAACAAAAAATGAAAACAAAGGAAAACCAAATTACGTAAACAATTGAAAATCCCTAAAAATAATAAAACTGAATGAACAGATTGAGATACATACCTCTCCATACTCACTGACAGTATCAAAACCCGCAATGCCAAGGTCCAAGTCTCCAGACAATAATTTCCGCACAATGTCCTTCGGCCGCTGAAACCACACCTCCAAGTTCGATAGCTGCACACAGTAAAATCCATGAAAAATGAAATTAATTTTTCCCACAAACAAAAAAAAAAGCACGTAAATTTGAAGGATGCTTCCTGAAGTTAGAGAACCTGTGGGATTTGGGCGACGTATTGACGAGGATTGACGTGCTTGACGGACAGCTGGCAGTCCTTGAGAAGATCAAGAGTGTCGGCGGCCATACGGCCTTTGCTTGGCAGGCCGAGGCGAATCTCGTTCCGTTCAGAAACTCGGCCGTTCACTGCTTCCGCCGCCGCTGTTTGCAGCTGCGAGACGCTGCAGGAGATGTGGAAGGAGCGGGAGATGGGGACATAGTGGGTGGGGAAGAAGGGACTCTTTGGCAGGTTTGATGCCAACATATTGTTGCTCTCTTTGTTTGGATTTGGAAATGTGAGGAGTCGGAGACGGCGGTGCAGCAGATGGAGAGAAAGGAGAGAAAGGAGAGAGAGGAGAGGGAGGAGAGAGAGGGGGAGGCCGTAGGTAGGTGGCTGACGGCTGAGAATTAACAAGGTTAAGATATAAGTTACACGTTGTACTTATGGCACTCCAGTCCAGTTTGAGTACTAGTGTCTTCTGTTGAGATTCTTGATAGGACGCCGACACCACACATGTTACAAGTTTTTCTTTTCTTTTTCTTTTTATCATAAATAATTACACTAAAAACTTTTAAATCTCTCATCTAATACCACTCCAACTCCTCTAATCCCTGTTATTATGTCATATAACTTCTTATTTTTACACTTGAAATTCTATATTCCAATCATTTGTCCGTAATTTATGTCAATCATCTGTTAAAAAAAATTTAATAGAATAAAGTCTCTCTTCCACGAGCAGTTCAACAGAAAAATAAAATTCCATGAAGCAAAAGGACCGAGAGTAAGCTTCCCTCCATTTCTTTCATGGCCGAACAGAGTAACAGAAGGGTTTATAAATGTTTATATTCACGACAATGCTAAAGATATTAAATTTGTAAATAAAATTTGTAAACTAAATTATGTGTCGTCAATAAAAATGAGCACATTTATTTAACACTTAAATAATAATCTAATTATCATCTCTTATGCCATTTAATTTAGAGAACTTTAACGAAAAGCTTCATGTACCCTTCATTTTAATGAAAAATTACATTTTTACACTAAAAAAAGTCAATTACAGCATTATTCACTTTACCTTTTATTTTATCTTTATAATTAACCTTCAAAGTTTTCCAGATTTTTTTCATTAGTTTTTTTTTTTAATTTAACAAAATTTATTTACAAATACAGTTTCGCATTACTCTTTTAATCGCACACGTTACCCAAGCTGAAAGCAACCACGTGACGACAATTTCACGCCATGCGGTGATCCAACGGCTGCCAGTGTGGGCACGCGAACGCGATCCCCGCAATAACTTCGTTAAGAAGTCTTTAGAAAGTCCCCTTCCATTTTCTTCGATTCTCTGCATACAGCAAAGCAAAACGCCTCTACTTTCCGTTGACAATCTGAGGATTTCAGGGATTTTTTAGTGTTTTTGTGGAATTTGATTTCGATGGAATCTGCAACGACGTCGTCTGGTGAGTCGGAGTTCGATTACTTGTTCAAGCTGCTGCTGATTGGGGACTCGGGGGTTGGGAAGAGCACGCTCCTCTTGAGTTTCACTTCCGACACCTTCGAGGATCTCTCTCCTACTATCGGTAACCTCATCATTTCCCTAGTTTTTTAATAATTAATTTTTACCATTTAGTTTTGGAAAACACACACACACACACACAAAGTATCCCTTTGTTTTTTGTTTGTAATTTTGATATTTTTGCAGGTGTGGATTTTAAGATAAAGCATGTCACTCTTGGGGGTAAGAAATTGAAGCTTGCAATTTGGGACACAGGTAATTAGTTGTTTTTTTAATCATAATTTATACTTTTTTTATGGAGATTAATTTCCAAATTTGTTGTGCAAGTTTGTGATGTTCTTCAGTTTAAGATCTTTGAATTGCTTGATTGCATTGTTCAGGTAGATAATGATTTTGTATTAATTTGGTTGTGTATGTAGTATGAACTATGTCGATTCGGCAAGTTTAAATGAATCCACTGAAATAAAGATGAATTGTTGTGCATAATGCAGCTGGACAGGAAAGATTTAGAACTCTTACTAGTTCATATTACAGAGGAGCTCAGGGGATAATAATGGGTATGCATGTTTTTTTCTTTTGTGTTTATTTTGTTGCTGTTGTTTTGGAATCAATGAGATTTTTTGTCATTTACGTATTGTCTGGTGCAGTGTATGATGTGACACGAAGAGAAACATTTACGAATTTGTCTGATATATGGGCGAAAGAGATTGATCTGTATTCCACTAGTCAAGATTGCATCAAGATGCTTGTTGGAAACAAAGTCGATAAGGTATGCCCTCTCGGACATTGTGGTGTTAGACTGTTAGTTATACCTTTCAGTATCTAACTAAGGGCTGGTTTGGTATTGCTGTGCTTTGAAAAAAAAGCTGCTTCTGCTGTGCTGTGAGAATAAGCAGCTGTGAAATAAAGCAGCAGAGTGTTTGGTAAACTTTTTTGTAAAAGTGCTTTTGAAAAAAAAAAAAAGCAGTATTAGAGTGTGTTTGGTAAACTTTTATGTAAAACAGATGTGAAAAAAAACCAGTTTTTCAAAGCTAGGTTTTGCAGCTTCTTGTTTTTGGCTTTTTTTCATACAAAACTGTGAAAAAAAGCTGAAGCTGAGTGTTTACCAAACACAAAAACAGCTCCCAGCTTTTTTTGATAGCAGCTTTTTTCAGAATCACCTCAGTACCAAACCAGGTCTAAGGGTCTCGGGTCTCAGGCCAAGTTGGTGTTGATCGAGTGTATAAACACTGATCTCCTTGTCTCTTACGCTTACTAGACTCGTAAAAGCATTGATGGAACAAAATAGTCAAAAGAAGGAAAATTGGATTAAATAGAAGGGTATGGAGAAATTAGGATTACCTTCACCTTTTAAATTCTTAATCAACATGCCAGTATAACGATTAAACACCGAAATTACTATACATGTATGCTATGTAGTTTGTCATTAGCCTGTCGGAAAGACAAGTTTTCTTCTTGCATCTGTCCACCAGAATCCATGTTGAAGTTATCTTATTTCCAGGAAAGCGAAAGGACTGTAAGTAAAAAGGAGGGGATGGAATTTGCTAGGGAATATGGATGCCTTTTTCTTGAGTGCAGTGCAAAAACTCGAGTAAATGTAGAGCAGTGCTTTGAGGAGCTTGTCTTAAAGGTATGCAAAATTATGGTTTCCATCATTTCTCTATGCACTACTTATGATTACTGGATTGCCTCGTAGCTGCATGTTTGGCCTTACATGGGTACATTGGAAATGGTTGTTGCTACTGTAATTCAGTAAAAATGATTTTCACACCCCTATTCGGTAATGTTCCTTAATTCTCCTCTGGTTTATCCAATCCAGTGGTCAGAAATAAATATGGGTGTGTAGGGGAGGAAAGGGTGTGTAGAAATTTACTTCCGTGTCATAACGCTTCGATTCGATGGTGTCAAATCTGTTGGTTTTTGCTTACAAGCTGTTTTTCATTCCGAAGTCTGCTATTTTTTTTATATATTAGCATGAACATGAATGTTTGTTCGTAGCGATATGATTGTTTGGCCAACAGTTAATATTATGGGTTTAGTTGGATATTTGTTCTTGTGCTGATGTGATAGTACCATGTTATGGGACAGATATTGGAAACACCGAGTCTCGTGGCTGAGGGATCAGCAGGTGTGAAAAAGAACATCTTCAAGCAAAAAGCTCCTCAACCTGATGAATCAATAAGTGGCTGTTGCTGATGGGGACTGAAGTTCAGGATCAAGATTGAATATTTGTTCGCCGAGTTTCCCTTTGTTTTCTACCTCACAATAAGCCATTCGATTCAATCTATGTGAACTGTATGCCTAATGGATTTCAGTATGTTTGATGTTTCAGTGCGATTTAAAGTTTACACAGACAATTGTAGATTTACGGTTCCAGAGCTCGAAGTTCAGGTTTTATGTCATGGTGAGTGTTGTGCTGTTCTTCTATTCTTTCTTTGCTTCGTTTATATGGCGATGGAATTGTGGAGATAAGGTTACAGTTTCTAATGTTGTTTGAGCAGAATTATAGTACTGGTACACTGTCCTACACCATAAACCCTGAACCCGAAATGGGAAAGGAGACCTACTCCGTCTGTTAAACTTATTAAAAGTGAAATGTAAAGCAAGTTCTCGACATGTAACGACTAACGAGCAAAATGACCTACTAAACACCAGTTGTTACTTATATGGTGGCTGGGGCTACTTCTCTACCTCTTAACCTCGCAAATTGCAAATCAAAACTCAGTTTACTTGTCTACGAAACACTAAGGAGAATATCTGCCAAACAATCCTTGCCGTATAAATTCAGGGTAAGCAAACCACGATTAAACAGAATAGAGGTCCACTAAAGGGGAATAACGAACCTAAAGAAACCAAGTCGAATTCAATGGTAGTGCAAGAACTTTCAGCAGCTCGCCGATACTAAGCCATGGACTTTTTCTTCTCTTCTTCCAGTTTCTGCAGCTCGGCGAGTCTTTGAGTCCATGCTCTTTCCCTTGCAACAGCGGCCATTTTTCTCTCAACTCTCTTTATAACTTTCTTCCTTTTAGCCTCCTGCACCAGAGCTTTCCTTTTCTTTTTTTCTGCCTGCACAAATTCAAACGCATTCCATATTAAAAGGAGGAACATATCGGCAAAAGGGGTTTCAACAAACATTCAAGGTCAAGTGATAAGCTTGTATGTCATGCAACTCGGAACAAATTGCAATCCCATCCCAACTCGAAGGATGGTCCCAGGCCAAAACAACTCCGTTGTAGTGATGGTTTCTCAAGTTCCAACAGAAATGACAAACTACAAAGATTGTTTTATATGCCGGCAAAAGCATTCCATGGGAATACTGCATCACCAAAATGGCTGTAGTTACGTGTTACTAATTATATAGCATTAAACTACAGTGGTGTTCAAGGATCCATACGGCCAACCTCACCTAATGAGATAAGGCTTGGTTGTCGTAGTATTCCACTATCCACGAGAAAATATGATAGAAGTAATGTCTGAATTATTACTGTTCCAAAACAAGTTCAGAACCACACTTCATGAAAATAAGATTCCTTTTCTATTTGGTAAAACACACAAGTATTTCTAAAACAATAATGCAGAAGAAGCCTAAAACATAATAAGACTCATGAAAAAGTTAATGAAATACACACCAATATAAATGCACGACGTTGCCTCATGCGCTTCTTCTCATTCCTTCTCTTCACACTTCCTTCATTGGGTCTATTAGGAACTATTGGCGCACCAGGAACACACTGAACTGCAGCCAATGGTCCTGCATTCAAACAATAACAACATAACTTAGACTTGAGTCAAATCTCCAACTAAACCACTTCCCCAAACCCTACATGTAAATCAACAAGCATTGGCAAGACTCGACGGGCTAAGGAAGTGTTTTTTTCTTTCCTCAGTAACCAAACATAACATTTCCAACAGTTCAATCATATCCAAGAGGTAGTTCTTAAATTATAAGAGTTCAACTACAAACTTAGGAATGAACTGAGGATGAACATACCTGGAGGTCTTACGCTGGCCCTTTTTCGACGTGGCTTGTCGGTCGGACGCCGTTTGGGGAAACGAGTATCTGTCAAGCTGTGAAAATAGTTGGAAATGGGGAAAAACCACGGAGCTTGGCTGCCACCAGAAATGCAGCGGAGCTCAGGTTTCGGGCACGCAGTGCGGGCAGCAAAGGACGTCAAGGAAGAAGTTGAGGTTCGGGATATTAGGGTTCTTGATAGAGGTCGCACGATGGACCTTAGGGTTCCGAATACCATCTCTTTTAATCACAAAAATATTGATGACTATCTTCTAACAGTCCCAGTCTGAAATCAAATTAGTACATTACACATAAATTGCAATGAGTTCAAACAGAAACGAATACAAAACAACAAAATGCGGATCACAAACCAAACCAATGTATTTTTCTTACCACCCTAAATTTGCGGCGAGCATCACCAGCGCATTGATTGCCGTTAAATGAGTGAGATGTAATCTATTAAACTCATCTAACGGCAATCAATGCGGTGGTGCGAGCAAAATATTTCCATCAAACCAACACAGAAAGAATGATTTGTCATAAATTAAAAGAAACCCAGTATTTGCTTTTGGACGCACAAATTCAGAGGTATTTGTTTCAATTTCGATGGCGGAAATCAAGAATTTCAGGGTGAAATTGAAAAACCCCCCACTATACTAAACCCTGATGAAATTCTCTGCTCTAATTTCACAGCCCTAAAGTTCGAAAATAGAGGAAGATACCATTACCTGCTTAAAGCTCTTGCCTTCTCTTTTCGCAGCCAGTGTACGGTGCGTAGAGAGAGATGCGCGCAGCAGACTGAGACGGAGCGCTGAGCTGAGCAAGACAAGTTGAACAAGGTTGAGGCCCAAAATATGTCGGCTGGATTGGATCGACCCATTACGGAGCAGTTTTGGCTTGTTGATAAAGCAGATCCTATTAGATTTTTTATTTTTTTGTTAAATGATCTCATCTATTTTACTAAAATTTTAATTTTTATCATTTGGAAAATGCTAGAAAGACCGCATTTTGTAGATAACATCGAATTCATCTTCCTAATAGAGGGGGACGTACTTGTATTGTGGACTTTAGCTCTATTAAATTGATATATATATATATATATATATATATCATCAATTTAATATATATCTTCGTAGTTGGAATTGTTTCGAACTTCCACCTGGACATGATTGTAGATTTGAAAAGAAAAGTGTTATTCACACATGTATTTTCCTTCCACATGCCATTGTTAATATTTGATCATTGATCTTTTTCAATTTATTCGATCCGATAGCTGCTGAGGAGTGTATAAAAGGTAAAAATAAAGGTGTGGATAGCACTATTTAAAAAAAAAAAAATATATATATATATATATATATATATATATATATATATATATATATATTAGAGAGAAGAAAATAGTTTATCACATTTTTTAGAATTCATAAAGTTTTGCCCTTATTTACATGTGAAAAAGACGTTACTAACCCTAAGTTTTCGTTGTATACGATCCAATAATATCTTCTTCTTTTTTTTTGTATGCAAGGAGTCTTAAATTCGACTCTCATAATTAATAAATTAGATACCATATTATTATAGCGAAAAGTAGCTGAGTCTTACCTCATCCCTTATTCTAAAATGTTGTGGTGAAAAGAAAGAAAAAAGAATGTTAGGTAATAAAAATCGGAAACAGATCCTCTTCGGATCCCCTCACTGGGGATCCCGGGGATCAATTGATAGCAACCCTTCATCAAAGATCGTGCAGCCACAATTTTTTTCCTTTTTTTATATTTTCATGCAAAACAAGATTTTAAAATATAAAAAATATTCAATTATGACCGCACAATCTTTGATGAAAGATTGATATCAATTGATCATTCGAATCCCCAATGAGAAAATCCGAAGAGGATCTGTTTCCATAAAAACCTACACTTCGACAGGAATTTCAAAAGAATGAAGTGCAAGTGGGTTCCAGCCTCTGAATGAAATCCCCACCTGGGGCGCCTAAATGAAAAATGCCCATGCAAAAGCCACAGTACATGGACCTGCACTTGAAAGGGAAAGAGGCCCACGACAGCCAAGAAATCAACTCGTTACTGACTCAACGACTGCTCTCAAAACCTTCAAAAAAAAAAAAAATCATTAAGTTAACGAAAATTCTGGTATGTGTCCAATCTCCGGTGTATTCTATACAGCGTCATTAAATCCTAGCCATTGAATTCCCAATCAGAGAGATCTAACGGATAAAAAAGCTCATATATTATGCTCTAAAGTATACTAAAAAATCGCAAAAATAAAATTGTAAAAGTAAAACTTTTAGTATCTTTCTATTGTATTTTATATAAAAGAAGCTTTAGTCGTTTAATCTTAAATATCGAATCCCTAATTAAGGAAGTATTCTATACGACAAAAGTTTTAGTCGTTAAATCTTAGTTATATAATTATTTGAATTTATAATTACAGATCTAAACATACTAAAAATCCGAAAGTAAGATGGCAAATGGTGTCGTAATCATAAGCGCCACCATGGGTCATGACTCTATGGGGACACAGACAGTTAAAAACAACTGTTGCCTTCCGCTCCCGCGAAAAAGCGGTTTGTTTATCTTATTCCATTTTTTCACTTTCTTTTCTTTTCTGTGAAACTGGAAAGCCGAGCCTGCAAAAGTCACTTGCTGCAATGCCAATGTGCTCTCTCACTCTATCTCTCTCTACTTTTTCTCTCTCTAGGTTTCCTTTTCTGAACTTAGTGGTTGTTTTCAGATTGATCAGCTGAAGCAAGAATGGTGAAAGAAACCGAGTACTATGATGTCCTCAGCGTCACTCCCTCCGCTTCTGAGGAAGAAATTCGCAAGGCTTATTATCTTAAGGTCCTCCTCCTCCATTTATCATCTTAATTAGCCCTCGTTTCCTGTCTCGAGTTGGATTGGATTGGATTCGATAACTCACTAGATACGGTGACATGCATCTCTTGCCAGCTTCAACGCACATTGAATCTACTAAGTTACCAAATCTAATCCAATCTGATCTTGGACACCTAACGAGGCCTTAATTTGATAACTTTGTGTACATTTAAAGCGATCTGACCTGAATCGACTTAGAGTGATCTTTGTTTAGGGGTTTATGTTGTCTTTTGTGCAAATCTTGGTGTAAATAATGCAACTTTTATTTTCAAATTCTAGTAAACTTCTGTTTATTAATAGGTAGAAGCTAATACTTATGCAGGCAAGGCAAGTTCATCCGGATAAAAATCCAAACGATCCTCAGGCTGCCGAAAGATTTCAGGCAAGTCCACTGCTTTGAGCCCTTCTTTTGTATTGTTTGTTTACCTTTTTTCGAGGTAACAAAATTCTATAGCCTCTTACGAATCAAATGGAACCAGGTACTTGGTGAAGCTTATCAGGTTTTGAGTGATCCGGTGCAAAGAGATGCATATGATCGAAATGGAAAGTACTGCATATCTAGGTAGAACGCTTACATTCGCTTATGCTTGTACACGTGCGACCACTCCCGCGCACACACATATCTAAGCGATCCTATCAGAGCCTTTGTTACTAGATCTCTTTATCGTGTAAGGAAAACGAATATGATACAACTGCAGATAAATTATTCTTCTTCGAATCCTACTATCTTTTCATTATTCATCTAAGACATTCTTGATAACTGCAGATAAAATTCTTTCTGAAAATGTACTTGACAAACTTACCAGTGTTCAATGTAAATGTCAAAGCATGTACAGGGAAAAAAGCCATAGAACTTCTGATTGCACACTAAGCAGTAAAACAATTTGTTAAGCGAAAACTTCTCTACCTTATTTGATATGTGCTATGTGCAACACAACTTAAAAGTCTTGTTGTATATTGTTATCTGTCGTGCGTTAATCTTTCCTGATGTTCAAATAATTCAATGTCTCTCTTCCAAGGGAAACCATGCTTGATCCCACTGCTGTCTTTGCTTTACTTTTCGGAAGTGAATTATTTGAGGACTACATAGGACATCTAGCAGTAGCATCAATGGCTTCTTCTCAATTAGCTGGTGTAGGTGACAGCCCTGAGAAAGTTCATGATAAGTTGAAGGCGAGTAATTTCCAGAATTCATTATATGCCTCTATATTTTCTATTTAGAAATGCATCTGTTCATTTTGCTCATGCATGTGACTGAAATACATAAGAGATGAGATGTCAGGTTACGTCTATATACAGTCACAAAAACATGATATATAAATTATATGGGATGGTAGATTGAAAAACTTTGGTTCCCATAAGGAGACTCTTAACCTACCACTCCTTTACAATTTCTCGTCTGTTCTAAATAGTTTTAGTATCTTCGGACAATCTTATAGCCATGCCTAACTTAAATTTGGTTGTATCATTAATTTCCTCAGGTTTTCATCATTTTATGCAACAGTTTCTCTACATTCTTTATCTTCACTTGGTTTATTTTCTTTAATCTTAAACGGCATCCTTAGCATGCATCAATATAATGCAGGCCGTTCAGAAAGAAAGAGAAGAAAAGCTCGCTAACTCGCTCAAAGGTTTCCTTAACCAATATGTTTTAGGTGACAAAGAGGGATTCTTACAGCATGCTGAATCCGAAGCTAAACGACTTTCTGATGCAGGTCAACTTAAGTTTCATTGGCCTACTTATAATTCCTTTATTTTCTTATTTGATTAATGAAGATATGCATAAATTTTACGGTTATTAAAAAATTTGACGTGGTGTTTTTAAGTTCTGCACAAGAAATTTATATATCACTGCAAATCCTGCATAACTCGCATTATACCGCTTAAAATGAAAGATTAGTCATGCATTTCTTGAAATTCGCTGTTGCATCTTTATTTGATTTGATTTTATACACCTGCTTTCTCTGTCTTTCTAAATCCTATGACTCTGGCTCTATGTAGTTAGCTACTAGTTTCTGAGCCAGTAAATATCCATATTATTAAAACCTGAAAGTGTTCAGGGGAACGAATGTGTGATAAGTTTCTGAAACCGACTCTACCAAAACTTTTGTATGCTTTGTCAAATGAAACTGACATTGATTCTTGTATTTTGCTCATTTGGCACCCCATTGGTGTTTTTCGCGTCATGAATTATATAATCGTGATTATATCATAGTGTGGAAGTTGTAAGTTCATAGAAAAAATTACTAATGCTTTGTCATGCTTGCAGCCTTCGGAGTTCATATGCTGCACACTATTGGCTACGTATATTCAAGACAAGCGGCACAAGAGCTTGGAAAGAAAACCATATTCCTAGGGGTACCATTCGTGGCTGAGTGGGTTCGTAATAAGGGACATTTCTGGAAGTCACACATGACTGCTGCAAAAGGTTTGCTCCTCATTCACTGCCTTTAATACTTTTAATTATTTTTTTTCAACTAATTAAGTTGAATAAAATTGAATCCAGGTGCTTTTCAGTTACTGCAACTTCAGGAAGAAACCCGTCGGCAATTTAAGATGGATGGTAGTGGCCCTGAAAATGATGTTGCATCACATATACGCTTAAACAAAGACACACTTTTGAACTCGTTGTGGAAACTCAATGTGGTGGACATCGAAGTAACGCTCTTGCATGTTTGCCAAATGGTTAGTGGTTTCTATCAATCAATGGGGTGCTTTTTTCTTTCATCGAGTAAAAGTTTTCGTGGAACTGGTTTTGCTTTTCCATCTCCCACAATGTTTCTTACCCCGGTCAGTTTATTGCCTCTCCCTTCTGAAGTTAATACGGTTTCAATATTTTTGTGACTGGAAGCTAAGAAATCAGTGTGTCTTTGGGGATGAGTGCTTTATAATTTGTTGGCAAGAATTATGTTCAAAAGATTAGTGCAGATCATGATTCGAAAAGTGATTTCAGGTTTTACGGGAAAACAATGTTGGAAAGGAGGAACTTAAAGCTCGTGCTCTGGCGTTAAAACATCTGGGAAGGATATTTCAGGTCTGCATTACAATTTTTCGCAAAATCCTTATACAAAATTTGGCATGGATGCATTTGATGCAACCGTTATTTTGATCGATCATATATTTAAGAGAAAAGCTTGAGTGCAAAGGTTTCTGATGCATATAATTTCCCTTATATGTTTGTATAGAGATGCTCAAACATCAATTCATTTAACATGTGGAGTACTGTTTAATCAGCGATCGAACTTGGATATTATGTACACACCAATGATCCGCTGACACTACAGTTTTATTTTTTCTGGTTTAAGGAGGAAAAGCAGACTCGAAATGGTGGAACTTCAAGAAGGAAAAGTTCTGTTGATACGGATGATGACGGAAGTAGTTCAGATAGCAGTTCTGAAGAGGATTCACCACGACCGCTATCATATAGAACTCCTTTTCTCACTCAGGCATGTTATAAGATCCTATACACCTAAGGCTATATATCGAAAGCATATATATATGAATCTATATATGTGTTTAAAAACAAATATAACAACATCGACGAACGAAGAAAGAGTCGAAAGAAGGCGTAGCTGATGTTTTCTTTTTCTTTGTTCACTAGCAGGGTATCGGCAGACTCTTCAGATGCCTATGTAATCCAGCATTCGATGTTGACGATGAAGAGATTGTGTACAAAAGCAAGTGATACATAACATCATATGGGAAATGGAGGATTTTATATATTCAATTCAATCAAGAGAATGGCGCAAGCCAGTGTTATGTGTCAATGTATTTACCCAATGCCCTCATAATATTGAGGAACAACTCCATTGTTCAAAAATATAATCCGAGTACAGTGATATATTGTTAATCCCCAACATTCGTATGAATTTTTTACTTTGGTTTGCTGATTTCTCTCGTAAAATACAGAGAAAATAGATTTGTAATCTTACTAGCTGGTGTTTTAACTCCAACAGGGCCAACACAGCATGACAAAATTACAAGCTGGATAGTCTAGGTTTAGTAGAAGAGTCAAAAAAGGAGCTGTAAGCAGTCTATCAAGTTCCCACATCGACCACGGCAGCAACAAGGAGCTGGAGACGGTATTATAAAATAAAGCAGCTTGCGTGTGTTATCACTCACGGAGCCATGCGTTGAGCACAAAGCGAACTATTCTTTCGCCTTTTACTAAAGAATACCGTGTGCTCGTCGCTTAAAGTGGCATACGCTTATTTTTGGAGGGGCGCACCTCTGTGGGTGCCCCTAACAATTTCAGTTAAAGACTTAGTACTTTTGTACAAGATTATGTATATAACCCAAGGTTCTAACAATTTCTGTTAAAGGCTATATAACCGAAGGTTTTAGAAGATGCTAGTTGGGTGTGTGGATTTAACTAAATTTATTATATTTCATGTAATTAAGTGTATGTTTATATTTAAAATATATATATAATTTCATTATAAGTTATAAAATAGAATGATATATATTATGAAGTATTGGAACATAATGAAAACATGGAGAATAAGCATATAATGTGTGTTCATTTTAAGTATTCGACCAGTCTTTTACAATTTATTAAAAAAAAAAAATACAAAATGAAAGTTTATCTATTTTCTGCTTAAGTAAGTCGATGTCTAGACAGGTCTGGACAGGTGCCTAGGCAATCTAGGTAGGCATCTTAGTAGGTTCATGGACCCTTTCTTAATTTTCAAACACCTAGGCATTAATCGGAACGGCAACCAACCGACTGGGGATTTTTAGAATAGTGATATAACCATTATCATGTAGAAAGTTGCTTTTAAATTTTCTCTCGTTTTCGAAAGAATAGTAGGACGAAATGAATGTTTGAAAATGATTTGCGGGCATTAAAAAATGCTGCATAATTCAATGTCTAAAAGCTGATAACATAAGTCAAGATAAAGTCCGTACGTTACAACAAATGGCTGCTTCCCATTTGCGACCAATATCTTACATCTCAATACAAACATATGTACTGTAGTCAAGGGACCTCGGCCCTTGCGACACTTTTCAGTGTTACCATCATTCTCGTTCATCGGTTCAATGAGCTGAATGAGGAAAGGCGTTGGCGGTGCGGTGAGCTTGGACAGCACAGGCACAATGCACTGACGTCAAATTCATACAGCCGCTAAAGTTGAGGGAATGCCTTCCAGAGCAGGTGTGAAGGGCAGGGAATGAATCGCACACAGCCTGAACAGCAGAAGGGGTGAGCGCTGTGCATTGGCTGATGTTGAGAGTCCTAAGCCCTTCCTCGTCATTCCTGGTTTTCCGGGATTCCCACATTGCCGCAGGCTTGTTCTTCACTAGACTCTGGGCCAAGGAATACATTGCTCTGTCTGTAATGTTCTTACAGTAGTAAAGGCCAAGCGATTGCAAATGAGGACACCTATTTGCCAAAGCAATCACACTGTCATCTGCAATCAATGAATAACGGAATCAGAAGTGATCACCATCAACAAACCCAGGAAAACTACAAATTTTCAGTGTTCAATTTCTGATCATTCAATTATTCAGGCTCCCTTTTCGGTTCAGATAATATTTTCGGGTCAACCGGTTCATGTCCTAAAAATTTCCCCCAAAACATTAGGGATTGCACTGAGACATCATGAAGTGACGCTACCATGAGGTTAACGATGGACTGTGATAACCAACTCTGAAGCAGCACAGTCAAGGCCATGCAACTTTTCATTATAGCGCCATATACTCCTTTGCAATGCCGACATCAACGCATGCATTTGGAAATATAACATTTATGAAATATGACCACTAAAACCAACTGTAACAGGCAGCAATTACTGTAACCCAGATACCTGATATTTGGACACAGCCACACAAATCAACAGTTCTGAGTTCAGGGCATCCGTATGCCAAACTCATAACTCCAACATCACGTACATCCTCACACCAACCAAGATTCAGAGACTGCAACTGACTACAGTAACGCCCAATAGCCTGCACACGATCTTAATAGTATTAACAGAGCTATCTCAGTTAATACACACAAAAATAAATAAAATCAATATCTGATCTTTACTTTACCTGCAATGCCCTGTCTGATGCAGTCCTGACGCAACCGCAAAGATTCAAGACTTCCAATTTTCGGCAAAAGCCAGCAAGATACTCAAGAGCAATGTCACTGAATGCCGAGCACCCACTAATGTTTAGTTTTGTAAGATTTGGGCACCCATGTGCTAAGGCATACAGGGATCGGTCACTGAGCTTGAAGCTTTTGCTGAGGTCCAGGACCTGCAGGTCATGACAGAAGTTTGCAATGCTCTCAACAGCACTATCCTCAAGCTGGGGTTTATGATCTTGACGCAGTATTAGAGTCTGCAATCTCGTAAACTTAGGAGCTAGAGATAGGACCAAGCTATTCATGTTCTTGGTGCACCTGAAAACATAGTTAACAAATTAAGTTGGCATTTAGAACATCTTAAACGGACGAGCTTAAATCAGTTCACAAAGTTCATACAAACATTCACATCACTCATCTCCTTTCTGGAAACAGAGGAGGATTGGCATCTAGGGAAATTAAGTTCTCCACGCCCCGAAAGTATATTCTTAGGCTTTTGATAATTCTAAAATGCTAACATGATTTTTAGTTCCTTTCTGAACCGTGTTTGATTCCGCATCCTGTAAGTGGTGTTGTGCTTCCTTCCATATAAGGAATTGAGCTCTAACGTAAGTGAATGCATCTAGAGTCTAGACCCTAGCAAGCTTACCAATTACTGCCATGTCAGTTGAGAATCAACAACATACTTACATATTCTCCTGCTTTGTGTTGGGTTGGTAAGTTTAAGGGAGAGGGAAGGAGAAAAACGAAAGAAAAATAGACGCATGATGACCAGCAACTATCTTTTCCGAACAACCTAAAACAAATTAATACATTAACCTGGATTCAAAATACCTTGTGAGTTCTCAAAGAACTTGTATGCTCAATCATACAAAAATCCAGCTAGATATTAAACAGAATGTATAAACATAAGCATCTATTTCTTCAAACTAAATCTACTCCCACGAGAGATTAATGATAGAATTCATCTACATAGACATCACTAATATGAACAGAGCCTTAAATTCCGTACTTAGTTAATAGAATTTCACCAACTCCAATAAGTTAATTAATCGTAGTCTGTACAACTAGACAGCATGGGTAAGCAATACAATCAGTCTGATCCTGGTCAGGCCTAATGACAGAATCATTTTTTGCATAACCAAAAACAAAAAAAACAAACGCAAAAGCAAAACCAAAAACAATTATTCAGATGACTTTAAATTCATAAAAATAACCGAAGGAATTATATTGTGTTCCAAAGAGCAACAACACCATCAAAAGGGATAAAACAAGAACAGATAATTGCATAGCAAGGCGGATAGCGCAATATTTTTCCAAATACCTGATAATTTTGCAAGTTACTAGAACCGAGGGAGTTATTTTCAACAAGTAACACAAGCACAAGAAAATTTGAATTTTCGAAGGTCATATGCCAATAGGTGATGTCAATATATTTGTTCCTTTCTTTGAACAATCAAAAACACAATATAGAGAAGGCAAAACATATACCATGAGAGGGAGAGGCGAGTAAGGCCCAAGCAAACAGCATCTCTCCAGCCACGGCAGACTCCAGACGCCAGGATCACCGTCTGATCATCCGTAAGCGCCAGGATTTGCAGAAGCAGCTCTATCGGAATATCCTTCCAATCAGTGATCATCACCCTTCCTTCCATCTTCATTTTCCCACCACTACACCCACTACCACCAACAGAAGCACTTCCACTTGCACTTGCAAACATCATAAGCTTCTCAAAGCACAAGGTCAAGTCCTCAGCCTTGATGCTTCCTTTTCCCACCATTTCCTAAAACTCTGACCCCAAAAATCCTACCACCACCACCACCGCCTTCACAAACCAGAAGAAAAAGTTCCTCCTTTCTGCCACCACCTCAATCAATAGAGAGAAACAAGGATAAGCATTTACAATTTGCAACACACCTTAAATATTTACAGAAAACCAAAAATGAAAACGGAAGCGGTAAAACGACAAGGAACATGAGTACAACCACAAACCCATTTGTCAACACCTTAAGAAACTTGCAGAGACATAGCAGAATTAGATATATAGTAAAGTAATCCCAATCCAGACTAAATTAAACCCATCACTTTCTAAACGAAAATCAACCCATTAAGTTTTTTTTTAGAGAAAAATGAAAACTTCCAAATAAATTATATTATTATCTTCCACCTTGTGATCAGCCTTTGCAAGTTACACCTGAGTTGCAAACAAAAGAAGGAAAATTTTCAACAATCAAAGAGACCCCTTCAAGTTTTTGTTTTCTAAATTTTAAAAGAAATCCCATTTGAGAAACAATCAAAGCTCAAATTAAAATTAAGAAAGGAACAATTTTGACACTGATGAGGAAATGAAGAAGTGAAGATTAAATTTTGGACTCAAAACGTGAAAGGTGTAGCTTTGACAGAAATTGAAAACTTTAGCTCTGAAAAATGACACCAATTTGCTGCAAAATTTACAAAAGAAAAAGGAAAGCTGAAAAGTTAAACCGATCAATACCAGGAACCAATATGTGTAAGAAAACGGAGCAGCTAACAAGAATTACATGAAAAAATGGGACAGGATTAATGTTTTGAGAAAGTACCTGAACTGTACAAGGTTGTTGCTGATGATCAAAGTTGCGTGCGGCTTTGTTTTGGTTGTCCTGGTCTCTCCGATGGTTTTCGTGAAGTACAGAAATGAAATACATAAAGAAAGAGAGAACTTTTAATATAGTTTTTTTTACTTTTAAATCGTAAGAGAGAGAGTAATCTGTAAGGGGAAAGGCGTCTAGGCTGAAAATAGGCGACGTGTATTCGCCACGTGGCACTGCAAAGAGTATTGATGGTGGTATAATTGTGGGACCCGGCTTCTGTGTCCTCCCACTTACATACTTTCATCTTTTTATATTTTGTATAGTCACGGTTAAATCATGTTAATATTTTATATTAATTTTTTTTATAGAGCTAATAAGATAAAAAACAATAGTAATATAAAATATTGATATGGTTTAATCGTGACCGCATAAATAGGAGGGATGAAAATGTAGGAGAAATGTGAGGGAAAAGAAGCCAAGTCCATAATTGTGACGCCCAAAATCTGTGGTCTTGATGATTTGATCAGAATCCTTTAGCGGAGGGAGAAGCATTTACATACAAACGTTTGTTATGTGATGAATGGTTTATATGTTATGCATATAAAGTATATATTAATATTAATAAATATTCGTTTTTATAGTTTAATTGTAGAGAAATCCTTAAGAGACTATCTAAGTGAGATTTTCTATGGATTTTTTAGTACCTTACAAATTAACGTTAATTTTTATGTCAATATTATAAAACATTAAGTCAACAATATGATATGACAAGGAGTCCATGTAGAGTCATACTTTTGAGAGAGTCTCCTTATCATTTCTTAAGTAATAAAAAAATTTGTCATAATAATGTTAGGGAGACCAAATTTCAAAATCAAAATTTGTAAATCAAATGATGTGGATATTGATAATTAGATTATTACATAAGTGTTAATTAATAAGCTTATTTTCTATTGATGACACATCATTTGGTTTGTAAATTTAATTTTAAAATTTGGTCTAGGATTACACTTTAGGACATACAAAAAAATGTATCCAAGAGGAAGAGATGATGATGGTGACCCATTGAGAATATATGTGACAAGGAAATTCGAAACGGGAAAATTTTGTACCGAAAATAAAAGAAAGAGGGTTGATGCAACGGTCCTTTCTTCTTTACGAGAATATTGGTGTCTCGCATATGCTGATGAATAACAAATTTTGCCTAATCCGTCTCTACAAATTAAAAATAAAAGAAAGAAAGAAAAAGAAAAGTGAGAAAAGAAAGAAAAAAAGAACATGAGAAAAATGCAATGGAGTTTTTTAGGGTACAATGGGAAAGGGGTGGAGTGGAAGTGTGGGACCAGAAGGTTCCAATTGTTTAGAACCAAAGCCGCAGCTAAAAGCGATCCCACGCACCCCTCAATTGTTGATGGTACCTTCTTTAGGATACAGATCCTCTCCGGATGGGAATCAAATATATAGTAATCATTGACCAAATATCTTACGGTCATATTTTTTTTTTTTATATATTTTTCATACAAAACGAGGATGATTTATTTTTAAAAATATAAAAAATATTTAATTATGATCGTACGATCTTTAATGAACAATTACTATGCATTGATCTTCGGGATCTCTAGTGAGGAGATCCGGAAAGAATCTAAATCCCCTTCTTTATACAATGAGTCCCCCCTGCTGCACCATTTTTCTACGTTATACACTCACTTTATTCTTTGTCAATTAAATAATTAAACAAAAATTAATGAATAAGATTACGTAAAAATGTATTGAACAAAAAAATAGTGTATGATCATCTTTTGTAAGTTGCAGTTTTTATTCTCGATATTAATGTTATGTTTTGGCTTATATCTCTTTAGTCATCGTTGTACTATCTTATGGTGTTTTTAATAAAAAGATCTAATATTCCAACAAAAAAAAGTATAGCATTTTTGTTGATAGAAAGCTCTGTCCAAAGTCTCATGGAGAGAAAGAACAAACAAGTTAAAAAAAGTTGATGGGGGCAATTGAACGCGTTGCCATTGTGTGGCTTGTTACTACTAAAAAAAAAAAAAAAAAGACTTTTAATTACATTTAGACTCCTTTAAACTGAACTCGAGGATCACTTAACTCTCTAAATTAAAAAAAATTCCATTTAACTCTTGAAACTGAACCTATGTCTCACTTTGCCTCCTGCTATCAAAATTGTCTATTAAATCCTTCAAAATTGTTTCCGTTGCACAGATGAGACGAGACCCATTGTTGCTTTGATGTGTGCCACCTAAGTATCTTGTGGCTGAAAAATTAAAAAACCATATTTTATAATTAAAAAAAAAAATTCTTTCGAAAATAAGAAAAATAAAACTCAATTTTTTTGAAGATGTACATGCCACACGTCTCTGAAATAGTAGGTTCTATTTGTGCTTGGTTAAAGGTTTAATGAATTTGTTAATGAACTCTGACAATAAATGCTAAGTGAGATACGAATTGAGTTTCGGAGTTTCAATGACTAGCTAAGTTTTCAAAAATTAGTTGTAACTATGAGAGCAACTTCAGCGTGTGAAACCTTCCTCCAGGCAATACACTATGTTATCCACCTGATGAACAGTAACTGCCCTGATGAACAGTAACTGGCCTAATGAACAGTAATCACATTTTGCATCTCCACCATTGTACTTCAATAGCCCTGATAATAGGCAATAAAATATTAGTATTTTTTTATTTATAAAATAATACAAAATAATTTTAATTGTAATTTCGGATAAGATTTTTAATCGTTCTCGTTGCGTCACGTGTCATTATCCGAAGTATTATTAAATAATACAAAATAATTTTATTTGTAATTTCGAATAAGATTTTTAATCGTGGTGTAAGGTAGATGATAATGAGAATGTCTTTATAGAAAAGTAAAAACTATTTTTTTAAAAAAAAATTCAGATTTTTTTCGGATTTTTTACAATTTTTTCTTAATTTTTATTCAACTAATTAATCTCTGCCGTTGGATATAAAAAAATTTGAATTCCAACACTCCAGATTGTGCCACGTGTCACAATGGTAACTTTTCTTAATTTTAAAACTATTTTTTCGTTTATTTATTTATTTATAAAGCCTATGTAATATCGACTGTTGATCTCAGATCGAACGGTTGATATTAAATAAGCTTTTTTTTATTTTTATTACCATTGAGATCGAACAGTCCAAGTTAAAGAGTTGTTCAGATCAAATGCACCGTGGGAAGCCACGTGGCTTCCCAATGGTAACTGAGGCTGACTGCTCCGCGAGCCCCTATGGTCTGAAACTTGTTTGCTGACGCGCCCCCACGCGCGGGTGAGGCGCACGAGCCTGACAGAAAAAAATTAAAAAAGGGACTGGCGCCAGCCTGACGTCAGCCCTGCGTTAGGTCCACCTTGGGCTCGCGGGCTGGCGATTCCTCACGGGCCTGTTGCTTGGGCATGCCCAGTCCCTCGGGCTCCCAACGCTGGAGGCTTGCAGCCGGGCTATCCAGCCCTGTTTGGTCCATTGCTCCCTGAGCAATCCACAACGGTGGACTTGCTCTGAGTTTCAAGGCATTTTGCCATAAATAAAATAAATTAATAAATCTGTTAAGATCCCCCAAAGTGAAGTTAAAATGTAAATTATTATTTTAGTGGGTACGTAATGGAGGAGTGTCCCATCTCTTTTATAATAATTTAGGAAAAAAGTTTGAACCAAAAAATTGGTTATAGCCTAGGCTTATTGGGCATATTGGCTAGCCTTTCTTCTCCTGGTCAAAATCATCTTCATCTTAAAACAATAATTAATTGTGGTTGATATTCATGACCGGAGGATAGGAAGATCAATTTTTAAATTACATTGTGTAAATCAAATAATGTAATTGTTGATGATTATAGTATTACTTAATGTCGATCAATGTGCTTATTTTTTATTGGTTACACATCATTTAATTTGCAAATTTGGTTTAAAAATTAGTCTTCCTAGCATTATCCTTCACGATCATACAACAAAATGAAAACTTGTTTCTATACTTATGTTGGGGAATGCTAAGGAGACTCTTTCAAAAGTTGGACTTTTCGTGAACTCTCCGTCACCTTATATTTTTGGCACAAATTCCGTGCTAATATTATAAAACATGAGATATCAGAGAGTCTATGAAGAGCTCTAAATTGACCAAATTGAGAGAGTCTCCTTAGCATTTCTCATTTATGTTT
Organism: Pyrus communis; assembly: GCF_041283825.1. Classification (NCBI taxonomy): domain Eukaryota; kingdom Viridiplantae; phylum Streptophyta; class Magnoliopsida; order Rosales; family Rosaceae; genus Pyrus; species Pyrus communis. Next base: position 34,659,392 of record NC_142569.1, on the reverse strand, counting down.
GGAGTTGTTTTTTTGGTTCTCAAGACACCCTAACAAACGAAAAAGTAACCATTAATTAGAACCAATTTTTCTAATACAACAAATGAAATCACGTTTTCAACTTTAAGAAGAAAAAAAAAGAGAGAAGACTTTGTTATCTAGTCCACTTGGATGCAGAGAAATGCAAACGAGATTCACTCAAAGTTGAATGGACTCTCTGCCACCTCATCTTTTTAACATAATATTTTATAATATTAACATGAGAATTGTGCAAAACATGAGTTGTCAGAGACTCTCTCAAAAGATGCTAAGTCAACTAAATTTGCAAACTAAATTATGTGTCACCGATAAAAAAAAAGTACATTAATCAATACTTAAGTAATAATTTAAGAGTAATACTAAGGAGACTAAATTTGTCATTTAATTTACAAAATTTAGTCTTAGCCCCCCTAGCATTATCCCATGCATTATGCTGCTGCCTTATAGATTGTCACTAAGACGAAATCTCCACCTTTTTCAATTGATCTTTAATTATTTACATTCTTTGAGCATTTTGCCAATTTTTTTCTTTAAATTTGTATTTCAATTCCCATTTTTTCTTTGAACTTTTTATATTGATAAAATTCCTACTAAATTATTATTAATGGGCAATCGTCCACCTAAAATCATGTTTAACAATATTTCACCTACTTTTTGTTAAAATGTCCAATTTCAAGAAATGAAATATTAACTTACAAATAACGAAACACACTTAATGACAAAAATGTGACTTTTTTGCATGGAATATTAGATAACGGTAAGCAATGCAGTAGCGGAAAATGACGATTGATATAGTTGATAGAGAAAATCGGCAACAGGAGAAAAATCACTAGCAGACTGCAAATTGATGGGATAAATAGGCAAACTTCTGGTCATTTTGCAGTTGGCAGAAACCAAAAGCAACTTCTAACTTGGGAGGTCAGATCGTATTACTAGCTAGCTAGTTTATTTTGTTTTGGATTTAACTTCACTGCTGAAGAATTCGAGTTTTTATTAAAAAAATCAAAATTTGAATACGTGTTTAATCGGAATTGGATGCAAGTAACAGCTGCTGATGAATTTGCAGCAACCAAGTCCAGTTCATTTGTTTTTGCTTTAGATAAGACTATATAGCATATAACGTCAAAAATAGGGAAGCAAAGCACGTGATATACATTGACTTCGCTTCTCTCAAAATACAAAAAATAATATGAGCCATAGTGTCTATTTTTCAGTTAAGAGCGCAACCATTAGAAATTGGTGACTACTGACGTTAATATTGTGGCAGATAAGAGAGACCTTCATCCCTTAATGGTCAAATAATATAAGGTTAGCAAGAAATAAGGACTTCGTTCCTTCTTGAAAACGAGGGATGTATTATCCTTCTAGTTATTGACAAATCTCAAGCAATAGAGATGTTAGTTTTAACTAAGAACTCACCGTGTAGAAAGGAAGTTCTTTTAACTTAAGCCACCTACAACCAAGGCATGTAGGCAGCTCGAGCCGGGAAGGAAAAATTTAACCCTTGTAGCTGGAGATGGAAAAATTAAGTATTCTTTAAAATAATAATTGTTTGAATGGTTACTTTTATTCCTCCTTGACTGGACGGTTGGACGTGGAATTGTTGTATTTGATAGACAAATCAAATCCTACCAAAGTCCGATGCGAGATTGGTGTAGACGCGACAAAACGACGTCGATCAATGCTTGATCATTAGGTCTCACACTTTAACAAATTAAATCACAGATAATTCCTTTTCCTGGACAAAAAACTGAAAGCATTCTTATCTCCTTTCACTTCAGCTTTCAGAAATGCTTGAGTGGTGCTTCTAGTGCATGTCAGAAATCAAAATTTTGGTCATTATTTTTGGTGGGTGCATATTGCGTGCGTATCTTTTGGTATGTTCTTTTGCCCTTGTCTAGTTTTCATCGACATTTTATATCATATCTTTGTGTTTGTGTCTTCTTCCATATAGCCTTATAGGGGGAAGACATTTTATTTACTATCTTGTTCATGAATCCTGCACACCTTCTCGTCTTGATACATTCTATTATCATCTTCTTTACACATGAAAAAGTTTGCATGATTGAGTCCATGAAAATTATATATATATATATATATATATATATATATTTTATTATTTTAAAAATAGATAATCACATGCATTTTTTTCCTCTTCATGCATGCACACTCTTTTATTTTTGACAGTCGAATTGAATAAATCAAATAGAAGCAACAAACATACTTAAGCAAGTACGTATAAAATAAAAAATAAAGAGAAACTAGAGAAATGATCTCTGAATTTTAAATCAATTGGAACTTTGATCCCTGACTAAATACCCGCGGTCATTGGTACTTGAAGGAGTGGTGAGTTTTTGGAGAGATAGTGAAGTTAACGAAGTGAAAATCTTGAAGGGGGTTTTTGAAAATCTGAAAATCTTTGGAATCAAGCTCATGTTGCTCCACTGTAGTCTGCAACTGGTTTGGAAGGAAAATTTAACGTAGTTAATGAAAATGACTAATATTCCGTATTTTTGATAAATTTAAGGACCAATAATTACGAATGTTTAGTTCAAAATCAAAGCTTCAATTGGATTAAAATTCAAAAACTATTACTCTAATATTCTCAAAAATAAAATACCATGCATTTATTATGTACTTTCACCTTTTATCAAATTTTTGTGACAATTATTGAGTAGAGTTCTATAGTATATACCCTTATAATAACTAGTTGCGTAGGGGTTGTCCTTTCTTTGATTTATCTCATTATGCATGATTTGGTCTTTTTAATGTTACATTTATAATTTGGTTTGCGTGTGAGAATTAGATTAGTATTTTTGTACTCTTTGACAGGAATAAATAAGTCACCATCTTTCGGTTTTAATGCGTGAAATAATAAAATTCAATGAGCAGCGAAGAATTATTTAGTCAATCGTGCACCACTTTATGTATTTTGGGTAACATTTTGTTTATTTTAATTTTCTTTTCTTATGTGTTTTCTTATGGGGGTGTCTGCTATCAACTTGAGGCCAGCTAGAGCCGTGCATGAACTAGGATTCTCTCCACTTTTTTTTCCATCATTTTTCATTCTTTCTTTTCACATTCTTTTATTTTGTCTTTTTCTTGGTATAAAAAATTAATATAAGATATTGACATGACTTAACCGTGATCGTTCAAATAAGAAGAGGATGGAAAAAAAAAAAAAAAAAAAAAAGAGAATCCTACTCCGCCGTGCATGGCTGATTGCATTGCAAACCTCAAAGTTGAGTGCATAGGCTGAATTCCATATAATAAAATAAATAAAGAATAATTTCCGTTGCAAGCAACTAAAACCTTCCTTTGGCATCTATCCCGAACCCCTGGCGTCTATTCACATTCAGGGGATTGCTTGCGACTTTCTCGAGGTGTCCTTTCGTCACATTTACGGTGGAGTCAATTTTGTTACTGATGCTTTAATCGGGACTGGTCATGTGTCTTTTGACCAATCCACTTGGTGTCATTGAATCACCATTGAGGCTCGTTCTATTCAATTTTGGGATTTCTGTAACCTTTCTTACCTAAGAGGCTTCTCTATGTAATTTGATGCAAGGTGCAGCGTGGTGGAAAATATGTATGAATAGATAGTACAGATAGGTAAGATCCACTATCTTTAATTGCAAAGAGAGACCTGAAATCTCAAATTTGCTTCTAGTACTAGTCTACGATGTAGACAACTAAAAGAACAAAGCAACAAACTCTTAAACAAGAGCATGACACTTAAAAAAACGAGTTTATGATCAAATTCCAATATGATAATTCAAACAACTTCTTACCTTTTTTTGCATTACAAATACATGTATGTATAGGCTTACAACTTAAAGTGAGAAATAGGAAAAGACAAGGAAGTTAAGGCTTACAATATAACTCCTAAAAAGCTAGCTAAAATTTTCAAAAACGTTATTAAGCTAGAAATCTCATCAACCACACATTAAAGCAGAATACATGCATTATATCTCTAAGAATGCATGTTTTTTATTTTAACACTTAAATCCTAGCTGACACCAATTTCATAATAATGCCTCTGTAATTTTTCTTTTCTGTAAAAATTCTAAAATCTTCCTTTCTTGATTGATTACTTTCAACGTATTTAAGAATAAGCTCATTAATCATATTCTTAGGTCAAATCGAGTCTCCACAATTTTAGTCACAGTTTACGAACTATTTTGTTATTAGTTCTTAACTTTTATAAAAAAAAATTTAAAAAAAAAAAATTCACACGTTCTTGCTTTTCGCAAGGTTTGGTTGTGCCCTACGTCTGTTGGGGTCCTCATACGATTCGATCTAGCCGGATTTAGACCTGGTTTGGTACTGAGGTGATTCTGAAAAAAGCTGTTATCAAAAAAAGCTGGGAGCTGTTTTTGTATTTGGTAAACACTCAGCTTCAGCTTTTTTTCACAGTTTTAGATGAAAAAAAGCCAAAAACAAGAAGCTGCAAAACCTAACTTTGAAAAACTGGCTTTTTTTCACATTTGTTTTACATAAAAGTTTACCAAACACTCTAATACTGCTTTTTTTTTTCAAAAGCACTTTTACAAAAAAGTTTACCAAACACTCTGCTGCTTTATTTCACAGCTGCTTTATTTCACAGCTGCTTATTCTCACAGCACAGCAGAAGCAGCTTTTTTTCAAAGCACAGCAATACCAAACCAGCCTTTAGCCGGATCAATCGTAGATATCCTCTTCATAACCCTTGATTTGATGTCGATTGATGGATTTTCTTGTACATGTACAATTGTATAAACTGTGTAGATAACTCCATGATCTTCCAACCGAGTTTTGAAGAAAAGTAGTGAAAACCAAAGGTTCTAAAAATTGCTAAGAGCTAGCCAGGGGTGGGCTGGGGTCTACCGCTTAGAAGGCTAGGTGGGGTCCAGCGCCTAGGTGGCTAGGTGAGGGCTTAGGCGGACTAAACGGATTTAAGTAACTTTATTGTATATTATATAAATAAGTGTCTATTTGTACTTGAAAAAATATATAATTGTGTTGGAATACATAAATTGCAAAATAAAATGACATATAAACTATAAAGTATTAGAACATATTGACAACATAGGAAACAAGCATATAATGAGTGTTTATCGAAATATTCAACAAGTCTCTTCATTTTATTAAAAAAAAATTAAATGCAAAATGAAAGTTATTAATTTTATGTCTAAATGAGATTCCCAGTGCCTAGGTGGGTCTAGGCAGGTCTAGGCGGGTCTAGGCAGTTTAGACGGACACCTAAGCAGGCTTTGGTGCCATTTCTTAATTTTCTAAAACCTAGGGAATAATTGGGGCGGTGATCAACTGCCTAACGCCTAGTCAATGTTGAATAGGGATTTTATAACAGTGGTGAAAATAGAAACTAAAAACGAAATGGTTATCAAAAGTTCCCACTAAAAGTAGGGTTAATAAGCATCAAATAATTGATAAAATCAATAATAAGGGTCTTTTTATCTCACACTTCAACAAGATGCACGCATACATTGTCTTACATTCCATTATGATACATAATACTAATTCAATGACATATCAATTAGATATAGAATGAACAAAATTTTCTTATTTTAGGTCTAAACTTTTATCTAAACGAGTCAAATTTGCAGAGTTATAATGGAAGAGTTGGATTGACATATCAAAGCGGCATATGGAAGTATAATCATAAGACTGATCAAGAAAAGGATCAAATGTCAAAACGAAGTAAATAGAAAGTGTTGCGCAAAGTTCATAAATTACAAAGTTACAAGCATACATATTATATAGTGTGTACAAAAGCAGAAACTCTGTCCAGATAACTTCCTGAACAGACTTATTCTTCTGTACATTTTCAATGTACCTCATAGTCATATGGACCTCTTGTCAAGCCAAGAATCTCTCTAACAAGTTCCCAAAGAAGAAGCTTGTCTTAGCCCATCCCTTAGTCTCAGGTGCCTCAGCAGAATTTGTTGGGACTTTCTTCACATTGAACATCATTGTATGCCCGATTTCTTTACGAAGTGCTTCTATTGTTTTTATGTCCACGGGATTCTCTGAAGAATCTCTAACATAAAAGATATTCATTGCTTGCTCCCCAATTGTTGTGACGCCGGCCCTTGTAACTAACAATCCATTCTCCCTCAGAATTCTTGTTACTTCAGATAGCAAGCCTACTCTATCCTTTGCACACAGCTCTAGCCTTAGACCCTGAATTTCATGGCAATTTAATCGTCTAAACGGATCAAGAACTCACGTCCTCGTTGTTTCCAACATAAAGTAAAGTTTACAAATACTGGTTCATATGAATTGGATGCAGTGGATTATGAAGATATGTTAATGCTTTCAATTTTAAATCAGAAAATGATCTCTTCTGTTGCAATCACTTGCCCGGTTTAATGGATGAATTTATAAATTATGTAACAGCTTTTCCATGCACTATCCTTTTTCTTTGAGAATTCCATCAGGGATTCATTCAAATAAAAAGAAATTTCCTTCGGATATTGCGTGTTTAATTGGAGGAAACAATTTAGTTCAGAGGAATTTATGTGCTTGATCTCCTGTATAATATTGCAGGAATACATATACAAGTTAAATGCATATCTACCTTTTATGCTGTGTAGCTGCAAGTCCAGGATTAGCTAAAAAAAATATGTTCTTAAGTTCAAATGTGCATTAACTCGAAGCAAAAGCATTAAACGAGTGTTAAATTCTGGATAGACTTTTCACTAACCTCGCTTACTCTTCTCCGAATTGCAGCGTCAATACATTTGATGACCCTTTCCTTCTCTCCTTCAGTATCGAGGGTGCAACCATCCATGTGACGAATAAAATACTCCTGCAGTTAACTATATGCATCAGTTAAGGTACTTTAATCATTATTCTCAAGCAGTTTCAATATATGGTGAAGTCAACAAGATGATGCATTCCGTTTATTAGCTCTTGGAAGACAAAATCAGTACTCTTCAAACCGCAAAAAAAAAAAAAAAAAAAAAAAATTAGAGACTTAGCATAAGAACTCAGTCAAGAAATTAATGATTATGGAATTTTGAAGCCCTTGGAATGTATACAACAATAAAAATAACGTCGTCTTATCTCACTAAGTAAGGCCGGCTACATGAATTCTAGAATGCCACTGCACTCGGTTTTGCGCTAAGTCTTTCGTTAGACATAAGTATTCCATGTCTTTTTTTTACGGTCTCCTTCCAAATCTTCCTAGGTCTTCCTTTACCCATTTTGCCTTGATTCTCATAATGTATAAAAGAATATTTTCTTTTCATACGCCATAGAATGAATTTCAGGAAAACAGAAAAGCAACCACCTAAAATTGATCTGTTGTAGAAACTTAGTTTCAAGAACTTGAAAATCGGTAAACAGATGAGCATGAGATTGAATGTACCTGTGATGCGTATGGGCCATCAGATGAAATGGTGGCATGGAAAACAACGTACTGCATATCTGTGAGTGTGCATACGATGTCAAACATGAGCTTTGCACGGTCTTTGCACCGCACACTAACCACCGAGTACCCCTTTTCTTCACAACGCTCAATGGTGATCTTTGGTTGGAAGCAGGGAGGAAAGTGATCAACTTCATTTGCCAGTCCACCACCCTCATAATCCCTATCAGCAAACAACATCTGGTGGAGCCGCCTATCAACATGAGTGAATCCCATAGAGAAGCTAGTGTGACCAACTTTCTCATCATCCTCACACCCGCGTAGGATGTTCTTGAGCTGCTCCTCCATAGTAGATAATCTGGTTTTATCCTCCACAGGTTGGCATGCAGTATTATCATTGACATACACAACGCAAGCTATTCGTCTATTGTGTGTCCATACTTCAGCAGCAATTACATTAAAGTGAAGGTTGGCAAGGACAGCAGAGATCTCAGATAAGAGACCTGGTCGGTCCTTGCCAATAAGCTCAATGGCTGTATGATCCCCGACAGAGTGCACTCCAACCCGTTTTCCTGGCCAAGCATTCAGCACGTCTGTGATATGGCCCTTTGGTCCCAAAGCCTATGCATGCCACAAATCATAGACAACATCGCTCTTAATATCATTACGTGAAAGAAATGCTTTATAAAAACCAAAAGAAAAAAGCGGAAACCCCTTATGCAAGGTGCTATTCGGACAATTCACGAGCCTGCATTTTCTAGTAAAGCAAAATTTGGAATGCAGAGAATCTTGATGCAGATGATGATCGCATAAACACAAGAAAGCATGTGGCATTAAAAAAGCACCAAGGAGCTTACCTTCTCTATGTAGTCAATGGTTTTGCTGTCTGTAACTTTTTTTCCTTGCTGATCCGTGACGTGAAATACTGTTTATTAAGGAACACAAAATGTCAAATTCATTAGTATACACGCGCGTGCACATAATGAGTTGTTGCGGACTCCCGGTGGATAATCGTGTTGGAATAGTTATCCTACTTATGGACCTATGGTCTCCAAGTCACTTGTGAATTGCTTGGAAATCCAGTTGGGGTTTGAAATATCAACTTAGCATATCTTGTGCCCATTAAGTTTTAGTGAATTTGAGTAATATGGGCAAAAGGGGTTTCCTATTATATTATGGATTTAATTAATAAAGTATAGATGCATAAGGATTCCTAATGGGCTTATGATGCGCATACGTGATCAGGGTTATGTATTCTATACAAATAAGGGTCCTTATTGGTGCTACGTTACACCTAATAATCACCTAATATTCCCTACTCGGTATTGTAACCTAATGTGTAGAAACGAATAGACGAACTCTTGTTAGCACGTGTGGAGGGATTCAACAACAAACAACAAGAACAAGATGTCTTTGGAACTCAGCGATTCAGGTTAATACTCTAGCGTGTTTTAATTATATGAACACTTCAGGTTAACAAATCAAATGTTTATGCGTTAACGAGTTTAAATCAAGAACTGTTGATTCAAAGGTCGACCTCTTACTTGTTAAAAGAGTTTAAATCAAGAACTGTCGATTCAACAAGGCAATTTTTTTTCCGTAGAGGACCAACAAATAAGTAAAATATTTACCAGTTCAAAAGAGGATTTGGAGCCAAGACGACTAAGTATCACAGAAAAATCAATCAGAAAATATGCATACCATCCATGAACCATCCACCATCTGAGGAGATATAGGCCTTGGTGATTATGAGGTCAAGGTCTGTCAAGATTTGCACGACTTCAAGCAGAATTCCTGGTTTGTTGACACTATCAACCTACACATGCATTTCATACCCCCCACACCAATTTCAACATGATGGCTGGATTAATATATGTTTACTGAGTGTAATTTAAAAAGGAAGCAAATTAAATCCCGTCTTTGGTTGGTTTTCCCGGAGTTTGGAAGACACGTATTCCATTCAGAGTTAAATTAACCTATGAATTTCATACATGACTGCGAGAATCTGGTGTCAGCAGAAAGCGTAATTCTAAGATTAAAAGGAAAAATCACCTTGACTAGAGTACTGTCACTGCAGCTAGAGTTGTCTACGGAGACCCTGCAAACAAATCGTACAGCGACATAAAATAATTAGAAGACAATATATATGGAACTGTTATTATTATTCGAAAATATTCACACACATTCTAAAAAATAACAATCTCGCTGAATGAAACGGTGAAACCTGAATAAAATTTTGATTAAATAGTTCATACGCACACAGAGAGAATACCTTGGGGGATTGATTCTTGTGCTCAGGTTCTCATATTCAGGATCAAAGTATGGCGAACAAACTCTAGCCATTTAAGTCACCACTTCTTCAATCAACCTCAAATTCTTTCCTGTGACATAGAACAGCTCAGACTACCTTGTTAACGAATTATAACTTGGTTAATAAACAATTTTATATTTGTACATTCTATTGAACTCAACGCTGACACTAATGCTTGCACCAAAAAACGAAAAGGGTTATTGTCCCCCGGCACAGCAAAAATTACATCTTAATAAAGACATAAATTTTTTTAAATATACACGGAGTGACAAAGGTTAATAAAAGAGATGAGCTTAGCACAACACGATATGGGGTTATGATACAACTATCTTGACCTACGTCAAAGCATACAATGAACCGAATTTTTCTAGAGAAGGAAACAGTTCATCTGTTGATTTTGACCTTGCCATTTAAGGAAGGCTTTACTGCTATACCATAACGGCCTAGATTTCTCTCCTTTTTTGTATAAAAATTTGTATTTTCAGGAAGCTGTGCATGTTAACAAATTAGACATACATGAATCGAAATTTTGTATGAAAACGAACATTGCCCCTTCATAAATTTCATCCACTAAGACTACAGGCAAACAAGCATGACTGTGCATATTAAAAGTTCAGTGGTGTTAACATTTCTTCTGATGCTAACAAGTACATGTTACGCCGATATCATCAATCCCAAAACTCATGTCACAATCATTAACTATTTGCGTAATGGTCGCGACCTTACTGTTCACTGTAAGTCCGCGGATGATGATGTTGGTGTTCATGTGATACCCCCTAATGGGTCCTTCGAGTTCCATTTTCGACCAAACTTTTGGAATTCAACGCAATATTATTGCAAATTTGACTGGGAAGGCGGTTCTTACTGGTTTGACATATACATACAACTTAGAGACAAGCCTAACTGCGTGAAGAATTGTAATTGGCTCATCATACCAAATGGTGCATGCAGGCAAATTGAAGGAAGGCCTGATTTGGTGGACAGGTGCTATCCCTGGAATTCATAATTATTTTGATTAATGTATTATTCTATTAATAATTGCTTGCTTTGTTGAATGAGAGTTTCTCTGTTGGGAGATTAGTGAAGTAAACCTAGCTTCAAATATCATGTCTCTTTGTTTCTTACAAAACAAGATAAATGAAATCTTTGGTTATGAGCCTTATTATTTTTCTTTTTTTTTTCTTTTCACAATCGTATTCCAATTTAGGTTTGATCATATTTTGAACCTAACATAAATTTAAGGAGTTAATTAACACTCTAATACAAAGTCATCATCCAGTTAATACATGTAAAAATATTAGAGAATAAACACTCAAATGAGTGCAAAAGGAAAATTTTGGAATTGGAGTGTTAACAACCATGATTTATCGGAGGTTTTAATGAAAATAGCTTAAAATAACAAAAATTTAATGAAAAACACTTAGTGAATTTTTATTATAGAGACAACAAAAAAAGCGGTAGTATTTTCGTAAATAAGTTGAAGTTTGGTGACAGTATCAAATAAGTTGAAGTTTGAAAAAAGAGACAGTGACAATTTTCGCAAATAAGCTGAATTTTGGTGACACTAACAATTGTTTTTAAGGAAAACTAATGAAAAATGTTTGAAAACTTTGAGTTTTAACGATAAGGGCAAAATAAAGGGTAAAGTGAATAGTACCAAGATTGACTTTTTATTGTAAAAATATGGTTTTTCATTAAAGTTCCTTTGTTTTTAATTGTTAAAAACACATCTATTATTATAAAAATTAAAAAATTAAAAAAAAAAAAAAACACTAATTTTACTTACCTAAGCTACCCTCATACCCCACATTATCCCCATGTATAGTGGGGATTGGCTCAAATGATTTAAAAAAATAAGTAAACTTTCGTTTGACCTCTTGAACTCTAATCCTAGTTGAAATCGACTCCCTGAACTATATTTTTGTCAAATTAATCCCCTGAATTATTTGAAATTGGCCAATTAACCCCTTACCATCAAATATTAACACACCTTTACTCTATATTTTACGACAAAGTAGATGAAATTTTATCGAATCTAACAGTGAGGGGTTAATTGGTTAATTTCAAAAAGTTAAAGGAGTTAATTTACCAAAAACATAATTCAGGGGGTCAGTTTCAACTGGGATAATAGTTTGTCAAACGACAGTGTACTCTTTTAAAAATTTAGTAGCTTTGACCGAAGCAACGTAGATTTTTATTAGAGATGCCAAAGTTGTTTATATTTTCGGCAAGCATCTACCGAATTGGTGATTCAGCACGTCAATAACAAAACTATGCATCCTTTTCAATAGATATCTATTGAAAATATAGTTTAGGAGGTCAAATGATAGTGTACTCTTTTAAAAGTTTAGTAGCTTTAACCAAAGCAATGTAAATTTTTATTGGAGATGCCAAAGTTTATATTTTCGACAAGCATCTACCGAACTGGTGATTCAGCACGTCAATAACAAAACTATGCACCCTTTTCAATAGGTATCTACTGAAAATATCGGGATATAGGATTTTAGAAACAGTAAGACAACATTCAAATTGAATGCAAAATGAAAAAAAATATATGAAGTCATACGTCATGTAAAGTTTTTAGACTTTCAATTTGATATTTCATTCATAAAAATGAACTTTTTTCATTAATATTCAGATTATAAAAGTTTATTTAAAAACCTACCTAAATAGTCAATTCATATTAAGGCATATATGTCATTTTAAGTAGGATGTATTCAACAAAATGTGAGGTGTCAATAAAACAACCCATAATTTATTTAAAGTTTGAGTGATTGGACATGTGACAAGTGGTGGATTGTCTTAATAGTTAAAGACTTCCTCTTTAACCTGCTATGTTCTGAGTTTAGACCATCTTCTTCTTGCACGCAATATTATTGCAAATTTGATTGGGAAGACGGATCTCAATTGTAAGATCCCACTTCGCCCAGGGGAGTGATCCTTATATGTATATTCTCATCCCTACCTAGCACAAGACCTTTTGGGAGCTCACTAGCTTCGAGTTCCGTTGGAACTCCGAAGTTAAGCGAGTAGCGCACGAGAGCACTCCCATGATGGGTGACCCACTGGGAAGTTCTCGTGTAAGTTCATATAAACAAAACTGTGAGGGTGTGCTGGGGGTCCAAAGCGGACAATATCGTGCTACGGTGGAGTCAGGCCCGGGAAGTGGTCCCGCCCGAACCGGGATGTGATAATTTGGTATCAGAGCCTAAGCCTGGTGGCATGTGTGCCGACGAGGACGTTGAGCCCTTGAGGGGGGTGGATTGTAAGATCCTACATCGCCCAGAGGAGTGATCCTTATATGTATATTCTCATCTTTACCTAGCACGAGGCCTTTTAGGAGCTCACTGGCTTCGGGTTCTGTTGGAACTCTGAAGTTAAGCGAGTAGCGCGCGAGAGCACTCCTATGATGGGTGACCCACTAGGAAGTTCTCGTGTGAGTTCCCAGAAACAAAACCGTGAGGGTGTGCTGGGGGCCCAAAGCGGACAATATCGTGTTACGGTGGAGTCGGGCCCGGAAAGTGATCTCGTTCGGGCCGGGATGTGACATCAATGGTTTGACATTTACTTACAACTAAGAGACAAACCTAATTGTGTCAAGAAATATGAGTGGCTCATAATACCGAACGGTGCATGCCGGCTAATTAAAGGAAGGCCATATTTGGTGGACAAGTGCTATCCTTGGAATGAGAGTTCAAATCTTTTACACTCAAAACCATATGTGACTTATTTGTGACTTATCATATTTGTTAACACTTGATCATTTATTTAAATCTTACTTACCAGTATTAACTCTTCAACTTATTTCCTTAATAAAAAAAATTAAATCAAAATGACACATGTCACTCAACTAAATAAGCCACATATAGTCTATAAGGAGTTTTGGTTATGAAAATTTGAACTCATGGAATGATGCCCCTTTCATAAGAGCTTTGATTAATGTATCTTTATTCTATCAATAAAGTTTGCTTTGTTGTATAAGAGTTTCTCTTGGGAGATTAGTGAAACAAGCCTAGCTTTCTTTGTTTCTCATTAGAAAAAAATTAGTGATATCGTCTTTTTTTATATACAATGATATTCTACATTTAAGAGAAGGAGAATTGGGTTAGATCACATAATGTGCAGGTTACTTACTAAGTATTATACTCAACACAAATAAAATAGATTATCGTCATCTATTTGCATCGAACATGAGACTCCTATAGTACAAATGAAGAGAAATACCACTTTAAATAGTATTAGTTGCAAAAATTAATGAGAAGATTAATTCGTAATTAATGATGAGTGTTACTATTTTTCTTACGTGAATCACTTCTAATTACTTATATATTTTCTATTCTTTCTCTTCTTTTATGGAATGAGAGATTCAAACTCAATGTTAGATACCGTAGAAGTGGCAACAACACCTTGTATTAAGAGTAAATTTTAGTGTATCTGGAGTACTGTTATGGGGTTTTACAATTTTACTGAAATTATAATATTTTTTTTTTGTTGGAACAAACGAAATTATCTACACTAGGGGAGGTGAGCTTAGTCTCATAATAGGCTAGCAATAATGTGGTTCAAATTATCTTTTGGCGAGAATCAAACTTAAGATCTCTCACTTATAAGTGAAAATGAAGATCACCATATCGTAGTACTAAGTGACCTCATATTATGTTACATTGTATTGTGTATCTGACCTGACCTAATAAGTCACGAAGGAGTTTCTTTTTGTCAAGATTGGGGTTTTCGGTTGTTTTACTTTTGTTGGCCCATTTCGACCAATCGTCATTTGTTTGATTTTTATTTTTTTAGTACAACTGATATTCTATACTAATTCATACTTGAGAAATGAAGATTAGAGGGGTTGAACTCAAGACGAAAAGGTTGAAGAGTTTGGCCCTGGTTGCAATCAAAGCTTGCAAATTTCATTTCATTTTTAATTTACTGGGTGGACGGGAAAGCAACAAAATTATTTACCCAAAAAAAAAAAGGTAACTTACTAAATAGCATTGAATATATTAAGGAGAGTACCTTAGGTGAAAAAGAGATCTAAGGGATGTTGGTAGATAACAATAAAATCAGCCCAAGGAGTGCAGGTGTTCTGAAATGGTTGATAAGTACTCTCACTGCCTCACATGGTGGTTCCAAATTCTGCAAACAAAATGACAATGGATCAGTTCTGCAGCCTCAGAACTACCGCTTGCAACACATAACAAAGCAAGAAATGTATTGCATTAATAATGTTCAAATAAATCTGAATTATGAGATATTATTTCATGAGATTGTCATACCATCGCGTGAAGTAATCTTTACTACTTATTAATACTCTTTATTAATAAATAAATAAAAACTAATGAAAATACTATTATACCCTTTCATGCATAATTGAAAGAAAATATCGTAAAATAAATATCATGGGTATTAAGTAATTTTGCACAAAAAATACTCTGTTTTTTTTTTCTTTTCTCATCCACATGTTATCAAAACATGTCTCTAATTCAAAAAATCTAAACTACATATTAAGAAAACACTGTTTGTCAACCAAAAACTAATAAAATTGCTACTAAACCCTTTTAATACAAAACTGGAAGAAGATATTAGAAAAGAAAATAATGTGGGCCTTAAAGTAATTTTGTATAAACAGGTTTTTACTGTTTTTTTTTCTAAACTTCACCGCTATATCAGTTTATCCATACCCTCTCAGCTCATTCTCTTTCTCTCTCTTTCCTAAGAGCCAACCCCTAGTTTTTTGGGATGCCTGCCAACCTGTTAAAAACAAATAACTCCGCTCATAAACATGTTAAAATACAAATATTTCTCAACACACAAGAGTACGTGACCTTTGCTAGTAAAAATAAAAATCACCCTCCCCACCCCCATGTTTTCGGTCCCTCACTCCCTCCCTCTTTAACATTTCTCTCCAACTTCTCTCTTTAATGCTTTCCAACAACAAAATAAATCTTTCATATTTATACACGTAGTGTGTGAACTTCATCTCATATTTAATAAGAATTATGTATCGAGGTGCAACATTTGTATATTAATATTACATCGTATGGTTAAAGAGACATATATAAACAAGGTGTACGCATAAGAAGAAAACAAGTGTGAGAAAACCATTTCTCTGTCAAATTACCCATTTCACATTTCAGGTTTTGAGTAATTTTTAAAATAGGTCTTCAAAATTATCTCTCATGTTGAACCATAACATATTGAAATTTATCACCAATCTAATTGAATGATTGATTCTTCGTTAAATTGATGACATAGTGAGCGAGATACCCATACTTGGGCTTTCGTCTAAGCTATATTTGCACTACATAGAAAGAAAAAAAATTAACATTTTGATGGAGAATTAGACGTCAAAGAAACGACAAGTGTAAACTGTTACAACTTTTAAATCTCATGATGCAATGAGACAAAATTAAAACTTGTGACTCATTTTGAAAACTAGATCAACCATGGCAAATCATCACGCGATGGCCTCACCATAATAATGGGATATCAAATTCTCATGCATTCCTGATAGTTGAATTTAAGATCTCTCTCATTTACAATTGCAGAAAAATATAAATAAACCGAAAATGAATGTTTCGTTTCTAAAGTGAAAAAAGATATAAAAGCCCTCAAACAAGTGGTACTGCCCAAAACGTTTTGAGGTGACATAAAGACTTGATTCTAAACTTTATCCACCATCATCCGAATCCCCACCGTCCAAGAGTAACAACACCCCCCATGAACACATGTCAATGCATCAAGACCGTCCATTCCAAACTTTTAATTGAAAAACCAATAAATTATTTTTGAAAGAAATAAATTAGAATAAGGAGAGAGAATGGTACTGAGTAAAAAAGAAAAAAAAAATAGTTTTGACAAACTACACTGGTTCTTATTCCTTTCAACAAGCTGTGAGGCTGTAAGAGTGTAAGTTCTCTGCACCATAACTTATCAATCCAAACTCTAAACTTAAAACAGCAAATCCTTTTATTTTAAAATAAAAAATCGTACCGGAAATGTACATTTGTATTCGCCCTTCCAACTTCAGCAGAAACAGCCTCCAGATTTTGAGCCAAAACCTGCAAATTGAAATTAAACAACACAAATCTACGTAAATTTTGATTCAACATCTCTATTTTCTATTAAACTCCTTTAATTGGATAATATTCGAAAACTAAAGAAAGGAAAAAAACAGAAACGGAGCACTCATGCATTAGAATTTAGATTTGTCCTTGACTTCTCAAGAATTCAATTCAAGAAGAAGAAAAAAGGGTATCTGAAGAAGTTGAAGCGCCGTTAGAATTACCTTTGATTTGAGAAGTTTCATCAAATTCCAGAATTGGAGGCAGGGAGTAATCAAAAGGCTTATCAGAAAAACATGATGAAAGTTGAGAGAGAGAGAGAGAGAGAGAGAGAGAGAGAGATTATTAGGAGTTGAGAGTAGAATATATGAGAGAGAAATTGAGAAGTGTTTGTTTGGATGCAGTCTTTTGTTGTAAAGTTGCAGTGTCTGTATGTTATGGTGGTGTCTCTATGCTTTTCTACGTTGGATTACCACTCTCTCTCTCTCCCTCCCTCCCTCGCACTCTCTCTCTCTCTCTCTCTCTCTCTCTCTCTCTCTCTTCAAAAATAATAAAAAAGAAAGGAACATTTGGGCATGGCGTGGCGAATAGTGGGGGAAATCCTTTTAAATCCTTAAAATATGAACGAATCAATCATTTCAATTTCGTCCATAAAATGATGCGGCACCAAACAGCTCTTGCTCTACTTCTCCTACCAATTTTTGTAACCCTTTGCAAGTGGTTTTGGGAGTGTGCGAAGCTCATCGAAAGTGATTTATATATTCCGTGCTAAAAATTTAACAGTTAGATTTCGATATAAGTATCTAATGCTCGTACAATTAAGCGGTACGGACTGTTTTAGGTAGATTCATAATGTGCCTAAAATGATTTTAGTAGTGACATTTTAAAGGATGGGCAATACGGTAGGATTTCTAACTTCCAAACTTCGGCGGGCAATTTTGGGGCAGGACACTATTTAATGCTAGGTCGGACTGGACAATTTCCGGCCTAAGCATGAATATTTCATGTTTGCAAAATTGGACAACATACACCCTTCATTTATCGTCTGTTTTTCCAGTCTCCGTAGGTATTAAAATAGTGTTGATGTAAGCTCCTAATAACGACCATTGATGGATGGTTTACACAAAAATGGAAGTGGACCAATTCCTAAATAGAGAAATGGAAAGATAAAACAAGTCGCAAAGCTAATTAACTAACGATAAAATTAATTAGTCTTTATATGTGGGAATTATTTGTGTATGACTTTTGTTCATTATGCAAAGGGAAATGAATAATGATTTATTGTGAGGCTTATCTCAAATATCTCGCTTTTTAGTGTTGTTGTATATCATATAAGGACGTGTGATGTTGTACAAAATTTATGAATACTATATCAGTGAGTTTTGTTGGTTATATGTATACATGATATCTTATGGGGTACCCATTTTTCGTGGTAAGCCAAGGAGAATTCACTTTCAAGCCTTGGTAGATAAGGCTAAAGCTCGTCTATCAAATTGGAAAGGTGAACTTCTTTTAATGGCAAGATGACTTCAATTGGTGCAGTATGTTTATGAAAGCTTTTTTTTTTCATGGTTTCTAGTTTGTCAATTGTCAGCGTGCCTTTTAAAGCATCTTACTGCTTGTGCGTGGAATTTTCTCAAGAGACCTGGCTTCTCGAAAGTTGGTAACTATTATTGACTAGAGTATGGTATATGGACCTAAGCAGGAAGGTTGGCTGGGTCTACGTGATTTAGCTTCTTTGGACTTGATGGCTTTACTTAGTTTCGGCTAGGATGATTTACAATCCTTTTTTTTTTTTTCGTGGGGCTCTTTTGCTTATCAATGTTTTCCTCTTGTGCCTTAAAAAAAAAAGATATCTACTTACGATCTTCTATATAGCATGGATTGAAGCGTGCTTTATCTATTCTGAATACTAATAATCATTAGATTATCAGTGATATGAGGTCAGTTTCCTTTTGGTTCGACAAATGGTTGGATGACCCAATTATTAACTCTTCCTTATCTCCAGTCATTTCACCTATGATTCCTCCTTGGTTTTCTGATGCTATTGAATCTCAAAGTTGGTGATTGCCAGATTATTTTATAGATTTGTTCCCATCTATGGTGCAACATATTTTACGTCTTCCTTTGCCTTTAAATGTAAAGGATGACAAATTGATTTGGAAACCTTTGCCTACTAAGATTTTTTCTTTTTTCTTTTGGATATTATCTTATTCAAAGGAAATATAATGATTGTGCTTGGGCTAAGGTTATTTGGCGACATTTTATTCTGCCTCAACTATCTATTTTGGTTTGACGGATTTTTCATGATAAACTTCCTACTAAGGGTACTATAAATCGACGTGGTATTTCTTTGGCATCCATTTGTTACTTATGTCATAATTTTGGGGAATCTACTGCTCATTTTTCTTCAGCTGTTGGATATCTAGGCAGCTTTAGAGGTGGTTAGCATGTCATTTGGTATTTCTTTGCCTCTTTTAGACTCTTCGGTTGCATTCTAGGATGTCCATGTATGTAAGCATTTTTCCCAATAGATGCATAAATCTCTGAATTTTTTGGGGTTTTTCTACTTTTTCGGCTATTTGGAAAGCTCGAAATAAGTTTATTTGGAAAGCTCGACCAATCTACTTTCATTGTCTTTACATGTCTATCAATTATGGGATCATCCATATTGGAAAGTTTATTCCTAGTTACTCTCAGGGTTTGGGCACTCGTATCATTTCTTCTATGAGGATCTAACTTATCCCTCGCAAGGCGCCTACTGTTCTTCCTGTGATTTGGTCTTCTCCTTGGTTTCCCTGGATTAAATTTAATATAGATGGTTTGCCTAAAGGAAATCTTGGTCTTGCTGCATGTGGAGGAGTTTTTCAGGGATTGCCATGGTCAGTTTCTTGGTGGTTTCTGCCAATGGATTGGTCATCACAATTCTTTTTTTTGTAAAATTATCAGCAATTATTATTAGTGTCGAGTTTGCATATCAGCGAGGTTGACATTACCTTTGGTTGGAAAGTGACTCTTCAAGTTTTATTTCTACTCTCCAATCGACTGATTTTGATCCTCATTGGCCTCTTCATACACAATGGTCTATTTGTTTGGACCGCATTCAGAAGACGACATTTCTATGCCTCTCACATATATCGTGTAGGAAATGTTGTTGCAGATAATTTTGCTAACATGAGCTTGTCTTCTCCAACTTTGGTGTGACATGACTCCCTTGCCAGTAACTCGTGCTGCTTTCATTTCAGACAATGTCGGCTTGCTTGACTTCTGCTTCTCAAACTAATGTGCAACTTGCCATACAAATTTATCTCCCTTCCTTTTTTTTTTTCTAACCTTGTAGTGTTGTTTGACTTGTTTTACAGGTTTAGACCTTTAGGTTTCGCTTTAGAGAGGTTAGGTTTCATGTCTTTTCTCCCTCCCTCGCTCCAACTTCCTTGTATCTTTTTTGTTTTCATTTAGAAGGGTAATTTTAATGTCTCTTCTTTTTCATGTTTTTTTTTCTCCATTTCTTTGTATAATGAGGGGTAAGTTTATATTCCTCCTGGCTAGGTATAACTTTTTTTTTTTTTTATCTATAAAAAATTTCTCATACCGTCGAGATTTTCCCAAAAAAAATGACACGTTAAGTGTTTGTTGTTTATACAAAAAAACATTTGTTTGGTAGCCGAAAATTGCCATTGTACATTTGGTCAATCAATCTAATTTCTTTAGTATGGAAACTCTTTTATAATATTAAACTTTGATTTGTTTTATCAAATTTGTTTCCTGTCGAACTCACAATGCCTAGAAGAAAACCAAAACTTAACAACACAAACTTGATTCAAAGCAAATTTATTCAAATATGAAAATTCCATGCATGCCACTCAGTACTACGGTCTAATAATATTACTCATCACTTGTAAGTGAGAGGTCTTAGGTTGGATTCTCGTCAATGACGAATTTGAACCACATTATTGCTAGCCCATTGTGAGACTAAGCCCACCCCATCTTCTTAGTGTAGATTATATCGATTGTTAAAAATAAAAAATAAAAAATCCATGCAACTCAATTGGTGGTCAGTTGAAGCACTCAAAGGACTGTGACACTGTCAAAAAACTTCAATTTTTCTTCCAAAGAAATTCATCCCTTCATTCACCCTCCCCACCCTTTCCCCCCAAAGAGAAAAAGCGGGAGAGGTCCTCTAGATACAATGACCATAGTCACAACCATAGAAACGTAGCAGAGTTTGGATACGAGAAATCATACACAAAGTGTTAGAGATTTCAATAATAAATATATAAATTATTGCTTACTGCAAATGCGATATCTGGCCTGGTACAATGCATGGCATACATTAAACTTCCGATTACACTAGCATCCTCAAGCTATGCAACATACCTACCAGAATTATTAAGCAAAGTTTGAAAAGTCACATTGCTTTAATTTGATGAAGAGCAACTGTTGGGCAAATACCCAACTTCTTCCATACGAATATATTAATATATTATTAAAATATTCAACCAACATTCCCTATTTTAAGAATATATAAAAAAATGATATTACAACAATTCTCTCTTTTATAATTATCACAATCATACCGATATAATCATGCATACAATAAATGTGTCTTTCGAATTAAACCTTTAATTAGTGTAAGTAATTCAAAGTTATAACGAATGCGATGATGACCTAAGTTTAAACCAACTATTCTTATGTTAAAACTAGAATAACTACACACATGACTATGTCTTATTTCCTTAAAAAAAATTTTGAACTAATTAAGCATTGTTGTGGCCTTGTGCTTCATCCTGGTTTCATAAACATTTACAAGAGAAAACCCAACTTTTGGCAGAAGCGGCACCACTTCTTATGTTCATATAGGTGAGGTTCCTTCCCATGTCCTTACTACTATAGACATAACTACAAATAACCTCATTAAGAGATAAAACTAATCCTCCTAAACATAGCAGTCTTGCACTAATCATCCTGGAATGAATTATATATTAATTTTCAGTGCTTTCACAACCACTTAACAATAACTTGTTATTACCCATTAAACTTTTAAACTAGTGATGTTCTAGACAAAGTTGAGTTACCATTATTGGTGGCTAATTTTCAGTAAAGGGTTTTAGCCCCATTCCATTAGATGTACTAACTACCAAAGCTCTTGAAAGTGCTTTCGTTAACGGATCCGCCAAGTTATTACTTGATTTAACATAAATAATATTAATAACTCCATCAGTTATTAATTGCTTGACATATTCATATCTCAAGCTAATATGTCTAGACTTTCCATTGTATACCTTATTGTATGCTATAGACAAAGTAGCCTCACTATCACAGTATCAAGAAATGGATGGCATTGGTTGTGGCCACAACTCTATTTCCAATAACAAATTTCTAATCCATTTCGCTTCTTTACCTGCTGCCTCTAATGCTATAAATTCAGATTACATAGTTGAATGTGCTATACATGTTTGCTTCTTCAAAGCCCAAGAAATTGCTCCTCCGGCAATTGTAAAAATCCACCCAGATGTAGACTTAGTATCATTAACACTTGTTATCCAACTTGCATCTGAATATCCTTCAAGTATTACTAGAAACTCATAGTAAGTTAAACTTAGGTTAATAGTTCTTTTAAGATAACAAAAAATTCTATTTATTGCTTTCCAATGAACAGTACCTGGATTACTAGTGTCTTTTGGATCAACACATTTAAGAAGAGTTGTATATCTTCAACTAAAATGAAAGGACTCGATGAACGGGTGCCTTAATACCTATAAATACCTATTGTGGCATAATATTTTACACACAATTTCATAAATTTGTTTCTACCTTCCTTACTCTCTTTTCTCTCCATCACATTCATACAATTTCTTTCTAGTTATTTCTAAGGGAATACAATTCGGTTTTGCTAGACGAATATTCCATACTTTGTTGTACTTTGGAAGTGATTTTCCAAGAACCCTTTAACAAACTCATTCGAGTGGAGGCAAATAACACTTTAAGGAAACGATTCAAGTCGTACCTCAAAGTCATCTTTTGGATTATTCTCCATAATTCTGCATTTATTCTAACACGAAGTAGAGTTTATAATCACAAACAGTAGGGCAATAGAATGACAAGATCATGACAACAATACAAGAGCAAGGCACAGTCACATCAAGACAACAACATGGCGAAGCAAGCATGGCAATTCACACACACAAAGCCCCCAAAAAAATTATAGGGTAAATTACATAATACTCCCTCATGTTTGAGGTCTATTACAACCCCACGCAACATCTTTAAAACATTTTACTTTCATATCTCACCTACTATTTTATTTCAATATAGTACCTCCGTTACATTTTCCATCCATTGATTCGTTAAGAGCTAACGTGGCTGCCACATTTGTACCATGTGGCAAAAAAAAAAATAATTTTTTTTTAAAAAAAAACATGAATCTTCTAAAAAAATAAATAAATAAATAAATGAAAAACGCATAACCCACCCCACCTTCCCCACAACCCCTCCCCACCCCTCTTCTCCCTCCAGAGTCGAGCCTCCCAACCACCTCCCTCATCTCCAACCCCTTCTCTCTTCTCATCCTCGTCTCCCTCACCTGCGTCAGAACCCCCGCCGGTACGGCCTCATTTTGGCTTTTCTCCAACACCGAGCACAACGACAACAGCTCTCCTGCCGCGTACTCTGTCACTCGGTCCTAGATCTTCATAAACGCAGAACTCACGCTAATTTCTGCCACATCCCACCTCCAACACCAACTCTGACGCCATCCACGTCCCAGCTATCCCAGCTATTCTAGCTCATGCTCTGCAAATCCAATGACTCTTTTCCATTATCCAAACTAAACCACCCTTTAAACCCATCAACGCTCGAGTTCAACCCGACCCATGAACCCCTATTACCACAAGGCTCCAATCTACTGCCAGACCTCTCAGTGCCTTGAGCAATGTGGAGCACTCGAGCCTGATGACCGAGCTTCCTTAGTTGCTTTGTACGAGAACGAAGGAAGGTTTACTGCAATTTAGGTTTTTACAAGCTTAAATAGCATAGAGAGAAGATTAGGGTTTTTACGAGCTTGAATCGCAGAGAGAGCAAAGCTTTGACTTGGGGAAGTTGAAATTAGGATTTTTTTAAGCTTGAATCGCATAGAGAAGATTGAATTGCAGAGAATCGGGGTGTGATTTCGAGGTGTGGATGTGGTTTTGGTGGTGAAGCCAAGGGGGACAGATGGAGGGTGAAGGAATTAGGGTGCAGATGTGATTTTGGTGGTGAAGGGAGGGGTGACGGATGAAGGGGGAAGATGAGGTTTTGCTGATGGATGGAGGGAACACATAGAAGGGTGGGAGGCAATGGAGGTAAGGTGGTTGGCAACTCTGTGGGATTTGAGGAGGAGGGTGCCATTTTTATGGGTGTGAATTCTTCTATACATCAACTGTGGAGAGAGAAGGGAGGGTGGGTGGGTGGGTGTAGGAGAAGGATGTGAGTCGCGGGGGGGGGGGGGGGGGGATAGGTTATGGGGATTTTTTTTTTTTTTTTTTATAATAACTTTTCTTTAATTAATTATTTTTAAATGTATAAAAAAAAAAATTTTGCCATGTGGCACAAATGTGGTAGCCACGTCAACTCTTAACGGATCAATGGACGGAAAATGTAACGGATGTACTATATTGAAATAAAATAGTAGGTGAGGTATGAAAGTGAAATGTTTTAAAGATGTTGTATGAGGTTGTAATAGACCTCAAACCTGAGGGAGTATTATGTAATTTATCCAAAATTATATGACAAGGGCAAAGGCACATCAAATCTTAGAAAAACAAAATTTTATAGCTAGAGAAAGGCAAAGGAAAAGCAAGGAAGTGCCAAGTAAGGCAAAGGCAAATGTAAAACAAAACCCTATAAATTTCGGATTTAGAGTAAGGACAAAACAAAGGTACAAGTAGGCAGGGCCAAAACAGGTTTCATGCACCTAGATTCAGGAAGAAACTTAGCTTCGTACACCAACCGAGAGGCAAGCATAGCGGGTTCAATGGTGGTCATGGCTCCGATTCTTTATTTTTTAACAAAATATTCAAGAATTTTCTCAATAAAGACACTCACACATACATTTATTCTTCTTGATAAAGAGTTATTTATAAGAGATCAAGATACAAACATTAACTCAAAAAGATATTAGAAAAAATCTTAATCAGACAAGTAAACCTAAATGCATATTACTTCTTCCTAAAGGTAGGAAATAAAACACAATCTCAAATGCTTTTCTATTTTCTCATTCTCCAACAATATGTAGGAACTAGGGATAAAAGGAGGAGAAAAAAGGGGAGAAATGGAGTAGAATATGTCAAACAAAAACTTGAAAATTGAACGTCCCTTCCCATTCTTCTTTAAATATTCTCTCTTTTCACTAAAACTATGAATCAAAATTGAAAATGAAAAAGCTACCGAATTGTAGTAAACACGTGTTAGTTATCAATTTGGTTTCAATTAGCTCACTCATTTTTAATTACATTCAAATGGAAGTTAATGTGCACCATGAGAATTAGAATCGGATACTTGACATAACAAATTACAACTTATATTGAATGGTTCCTTCTAATTGTACTGAGACTTTTTTTGTGATAAAAATCGACACATGTGAGGCTGTACAAGTGATGTAATTAATAATGGATCATTGTCCTGACCTTGAAATCTTGACAAATGCTTCGTAAGAGCACGAAGGGTTATAGAAATTTGGTGAAGAATACACTTCATCAGAGCACAAGGGGATCGTAAAATTTTGGTTAAGAATACAAGATCATTCTTTTGACAGTTAAAAGTTGAGCTTTATATCCTTAATAATTTATGCAGATACTGAATGTTTGCAAGTTGATGTGCACCATTAGAAATAGAATCGGATACTATATGCTATAGCTAGTATTTCATCGAAACTGAAACCTCAACAGCTACTAGAAAATTTGACTTTACCGACAAAAGTAGTTTGTCGACAAAAGTCAAAATCTGTCAGCAAAGTGTCTTTCCCGAGAAAAAAATTTGTCGGCAATTTTGTCGCACAAATTTTGGTATTTTGTCCGCTAAGATTCAACTTTTCCCATCAAAATCTTATTTGTCGGCATTTCCATCTTTTCCGACAAATATTTTCGTCGGTATAGGCCTTTTTAGCCGACAAATAATACTTTTTAGCCTACAAAATGTTTTTGTCTCCATGGATATTTCGTCAGCACAACCATCTCTTTGCCAACAAATTGGTTTTGTCAAGAAGACATTTAATTTATAAAAAAAATGCTTTGATGCTCAGCTCTTACATATGCATATCCAAATATAATAGACAATTGTTAAGAAATAATATTTTACTGATTGATAAATGTTGAATGTACATCCAGAGTGCTATACAAAAGCATCGTTAGTGAAATCATAAAACAATTGAAGGATGTTACACATGAACCAAATAAAAAATATCAAAAGTCGTGGACTGAAACTGTTCACACAAAAGCTCCCCTTGTCCTGGTCTCTCGTCCATCTCTGCAGCAGGATTGGCTTATGGCTCCTCAGACGACCCAAACTCTCATGTAACTCAAACTTGAACTCCCTGCATCGACTAGCCATGAATCTGTTGAGGTAGTCATAGTTTTCGTAAACAGTTAGATTGAAATAATGATTAGAAGCTCTCAAATGTGCTAAATATCATTCCACTAGATTGAAATAATGATAGAGATCGTAAAAAATATACTGGAAGCTTCTCAGAGTCTAACTCCTAAAATTAGAGTCTTTATTTCCACACAACACAAGAAAATGAGCATTCCCAGCTTTAGGTCAAATTACCTTCAAAAGTTCAGTAACCCCACATATGCAAACTGAAAATAGGTGTCGTAAATTAATGTGGTTTTTCTGTCACAGTTCTGTTAAAAATTTCATTCAGTGCTGATATAGCACATAAATGGCCCTCATATGATTTATAGGTTTTTATCACAAATGATCCTTGAAATTGACCCACACCAAGATGGTCCCTAAAATTGAAAATCGATGAATGTAGTCCTTAAAATAGGTGTCGCAAATCAATATGATCTTTCTGTTGCAATTTTGTAAAAAAAATTTGTTATGTGCTGATGTGGGTTTAATAATCAATTAAAAAAATTGTCTAAATAGCTTTTTGCACAATAGAATTTTGTTCTTATAGTAGGGCCTACTCTGAAGAAATATCCCTTCCATAAATTCTGAAAAGCACAAAACTTAACCAAGACCTAAGAGGGGGTTTGGAAATAGTTTTCAACCAACAATAGACGCACCTTGATTATAACCTCATTATCTCAAGGCACACCTTGCCGTTCTTTGACTCACCAGACCACCACGGAACCGCCAAACAAGTTCTCGAAGATCAAGGTTGTGAGGATGTTGTTCACTTAAATGTTAACAGTGATGTCCTAGAAGTTGTGCCAATCGGCCAAGTGGTCACCAAAGGTGATCTTGATCTAGGTTCAATTCAGTGAAAGGTGTTGAAGTGTGTAAACATGTGTGTACTATGATTTTTTTTAGAGAATAGACAACAAATGAGGTAGAGGAATGTGGATTGGGATCAGAGGTGATTATAGGACTGGGTTTTTTGGTTGATAACTTTTTATTAACTATTAAATTATTACACCTATTTGTAATTTTTTTTTTAAATTTAATTAGACTTATGCAACCCATTTATGTGTCGCATCAGCACATAACAGAATTGTGACAAATAGACTACATTGATTTGGGACACTTACTTGTGTGACTACATTGATCGATTTTTAATTTTAGGGACCATTTTGATGTTACAGGTCAATTCCAGAGACCATTTTCATGTCACGGTCAATTTCAATGACCATTTGTGAGAAAGAAAAAAAAAAGACTTATGGAATCTATTTATGTGCCACATCAACACTTAACAGAATTTTTAACAGAATTATGATGAAAGAACTACATTGATTTGCGACATCTATATTCAGGAACTACATTGATTGATTTTCAATTTCAAGGACTATCTTGATGATGAAGGTCAATTTCAATGACCATTTATGATAAAAAAAAAAAAAAAAAAACACTTTATTTTAATATAGATTAGTATAGATTATCGCTTGTATTAAAAAAAAAATCAGTTAAGTAAAAGAGCACCACAACCATCTAACTTAACAATACAAAGCTAACCAAACTAGAGAAAGGACACCATCATCATTCATCACAATTCTACTCTTCATTTGATTAACCCAAAAAATTAACTACATTCGTAGCATCAGTTTCAACCATACGATCAGAACGTCCCGAAATCCCCATTCTTGAGCAAACTTGAGGACTTCAATCTATATATGAGTCTATGACAACGAACTCCATTGTTTAGGGGTGGAGCAGTAGGGCCTTAAAGGTGAAACAATCACAATCTCAAGAAATGACCGTACATATTAAATGAAAAAGCAATTGACTGTAAAGGGTAAAATTTTTAGATTAAAAACTTGTAAAATAAAGGAAGTTGGTTGAGAGGAAGATAGTTATGCAGAAAGAGCCATAGAGATGTGATAATTTATAGATGAAGCTGTACAACTCTCATAATTTTGAAATTTCAAAACTAGTCTGAATTCAGAAGTTCCCAATTCAGCATGAGTTTATGAAATTCCGTACTTCCGACTGTGATATTTGAAATGATATTCATCTATGAAACTTTTTTGAATTGGAATTGAAAACAAGTATTTCTGATCCGATCTAGCCAAAAATAAAGCCTAACAAAATACTTCCAAAATAATCTTTAATTTCTTGTGCAATTTCAAGTATACTATAAATCTGAGTTGGTGTGGATGTCAAGTTATCAACTGAGAATCAATCCTAACATTATCACATATTGTTTAACCTCTGAAGTGCTGGTTAAATTTTCTTGCTCCCCATTTGTTGGGTGCTTTTGAGTCCCACTACTTTCTTTTGAGTCCACTACTTTCCAGTTGGGATATATACTAATTTCTTTTTCTTTTTGGTCGGAATATAATATAAACACATATATGAATTTCAGACCTACCATAATTAACTTGAACACATAAGTTTCACTGCATAAAGTCTAGAGGGTTGACACTGATGTTTTAGTTGACAATTTAAGGCAAATGATGTTAAAATCTGTATTTGGACAGTTGCCTTGAGATATAGAATGATTTCCCTCAACCTATCAAGGATGGATTCGGTTATATGGGTGCTGTTAAAAAAAATCAAAGGACGAGAAAAGAAGAAATATTGTTTCTAAACTCTCTTCTTATTATAAAAAAAATAAGGAGAAGACTACATATTCTCAATACTGTTATACAAGGCGTAACCAATTGAATAAAAACAATTTCAGTTATTTTAAAAACGATTTCAATCATTTTAAAAGTACTTTCAAACGAGTTCGAACGAAGTTGAGCTTAAGGTTCTTTCTTTTTCTAATATGGGATTTGTACTCTTAACATGCCCCTCCACGTGAGAGATTTTTCAATGTGTCCGGTTTCAATATATCCAAAATACAGGGTAATACACCACATATCACTATATAAGTGGTGAGATACTTGTGTTAAAAAATTTAACAACTTAAAATATAAAACTTCTCACCACTTATATAATAACACGTGTTGTATCATATCATGTTCCAGTCACAATGAAAAGTTTCACTGATGTGAGATTCTTCTATCTTCGCATCCTCATGAACCATACGATAGTTTTGTAAGCCATTGAAAAAAAAATTCTTTCACTGATGTGAGATTCTTCTATCCTTATATCCTCATGAACCATACAACAGTTTTATCTTTAAAATTGTCAAAACCTAATTCATATTTGTAAGAAGTGTATTTATAAAGATTTAATTCTATAAACACAATGCCATTGTTCTTTCCTTTGGAGAGGTATGGATAACCGTAATGATATATTCCACCTCACGCACCTGCAGTTTATGGTGAACACTATTGCTTGGTCCAACCTAAGACATGGTGATACCAACTTACTCTAATCACACTGAGTGATGCGAGGTAGATTTAATTTATAAATTTAATTTGTAAATTAAATGATGTCATGAATAATAAATAAACACGTTAATCTACACTTAAGTAATAATCTAATCATCAACTTTCATGTCATTTAGTTTACAAAATTTAATCTACAAATTTCAGCTCCCTATCATTACCCTTGCCAAGCCTAGGCATCCAAGAGCAAGTCCAATGTGGGCAATAGCCCTGTGGATAGGCAATAATTGTAAGACAATTGCCTCCCAAAGTGGCGCTAGCCCATTCGACCAATTGGGCTAACAGAGAGCCCGTGGGAGAGGTTAGGTGGAAGTCCAAGGCCCGAGCCACGTCATAAAAAAACTTGCGTCAGCCGCGTGGAAAACATGCGCGCGTGGGGGCGCTTCTCCAACAATATTTCAAATGATGGGCTCGTGCGGCAACCCATTCAGTTACCGTTGACATGGTAAAATCTGGGCCGTTTGATTTCCATATCAATAGTCCACATCTTTTAGCTTTAAATTTTAAAAAAATTAGTGAAAATTTGATATGTTACCGTTACGCCACGTGTCACAATCTAGACTATTGAATTTCAAATTTTTGTAAT
This sequence comes from Pyrus communis, assembly GCF_041283825.1. NCBI lineage: Eukaryota > Viridiplantae > Streptophyta > Magnoliopsida > Rosales > Rosaceae > Pyrus > Pyrus communis. The sequence goes on along the minus strand of NC_142569.1, from coordinate 34,629,067 downwards.
CCCACGGTCCAGATTAATTAAGTTATATAAAATTTAAAAATTATCAAAAAAAAATTATAAATTATAAATTTTTTTCTATAAATAGCTTACTATTATCTTCCATCTTACACCACATTTCCTTACTTTCAAGTACTTTCAACCACATTCCAATCTTTATTCAAACAACATAAACACACCAAATAAACCTCATAAAAATCTTATCGAAATCTATCCACAAAAATTGTACGTTCAGATAAGAACACGTGGCGTGACGAGATCGGTTAAAAATCCTATCCGAAATTAAAAATAAATTTATTTTTTATTATTTTATCAAATAAAAATACTAATATTTTAATACAAATTACCTAGACTATTCAGTTTAGGAGTAAAAATACAATAGACAATTACTATTAATTAAAGATGATTACTATTCACTTGAGGGGGATTGAATTGTCTATTGTCAAGGAAGGCAACCTTCCTATGGAGAGTACGCGTGTTGCGGTCGACTTTGTGCTTACGTCACCGTCCATGCATGGTTCTCCACCTAAAACGACTACACATTTTCCTAATTTGGTGGCATGCAGCTACAAACAATGGGGATCTATGCTGCTGACAGATTATCACATCAATCCATATAAGTGTTGTCCCCGGAGAGCTGTGTTATCCCCTTGTAGTACACATATACTATTTCTGAAGCAAAAACATGGGATTCAAATTTAATCCGGATCCTCACATCTTATCTATTTATCATATATTATTCGGTTATAAATTATTTTGATTGTTTTATTTAAAATTAAATACAAACAGTACCTAACAAAAGTTGGTAACACGATATATGATGAACATATAGGATATAAGGATCCCAAAATACGGGGAAATAAAATTATTACTGTCACATCCCAACCCTCAGCTCCAACTATATTGTCCGCTTTGGCATTCCCTGCCCGAAGACAGAGCTACCGCACGGTTTTGTTTCTGTGGACCGGTACTCAGCCGTAGCCAGCGCCTGCTCTCCCCTCAGGGAGTCCACAAAAGGCCTAGTTGAAACTTAAGGTTGGCAATGGATATATAAGGCCCAAAGACCACGCCCTCACGGGCGATGTGGGATACTACAATCCACCCCCCTTAGGGAGCCCGACGTCCTCGTCGGCACACCACGACCGTGAGTCTGGCTCTGATACTAAATTGTCACATCCCAACCCTCAGCTCCAACTATATTGTCCGCTTTGGCATTCCCTGCCCGAAGACAGAGCTACCGCACGGTTTTGTTTCTGTGGACCGGTACTCAGCCGTAGCCAGCGCCTGCTCTCCCCTCAGGGAGTCCACAAAAGGCCTAGTTGAAACTTAAGGTTGGCAATGGATATATAAGGCCCAAAGACCACGCCCTCACGGGCGATGTGGGATACTACAATTACCATCCACATCTTATTATATGTTCTCAAAATCGGCCTAGGTAATGGAGGATCTATGCGATTTAGGGAAAATGTGGAGAAAAATCAGGTGGGCACTAGGCGGGTTACGCATGCTAGGTGACTAGGCGAATATGCGGGCTAGGCGGTGACTAGGCGGTTCCATTGTTTTTAATTTATTTTTTCAATTAAGTTAAAGGGTTTTCTGGGTAACCTACTAAAAAAGAACTTATATATGAATTAGTGAATAGGGGTGGACAAACGGGCCCTAGATCCACTGGTCGGGGAGCGTTATAGCGACTCAGGGCGGGGTCTACATAATTTATAGAGAAAATGGGGCGGGGCGGATCCAAATTTCTAAATACACAGGCCCCCGGCCCAAACCATATCATACACACATATAATTTCACATGAGTCTTCTCACTGCCTCAGTCCTCACTTTCACGATCTCTCTCATGAACCCAGACTGAATCTCCTCAACCCTCCTTCTCAAATCTCGACAGTCAACAGTTAAGTGCTTCTGCCGGTCCACGGATCCAGGCGCCGAGTTTCCAGGCTCATCTTGTTTGATATGCTCTCTAATTGCAAGTACTAAGTACTCCGTAGCCACTGCCGCTTCCTCCTCTTTCTACTTTAATCTTAGTACTCCACCAAACCTCTACCCTCACCACCTCCAAGGCACATGCTTCTCTTCTTCTTGCCACCTAATTTCTGTTTTATTTTCTGAATTCGAATTTGGGGATTTAGGAATTAGGGGTTAGTTTGCTAAATTATTCAATTAAAATATTCAATATTGCTATTTGTGTGTTGCGGCTTTATGGATTATCAAGTGGACCTTTAGTTTTCAATTAAGCTCTTGCTTCTCTTCTTCTTGCCACCCAATTTCAGTTTTATTTTCTGAATTCGAATTTGGGGATTTAGGAATTAGGGGTTAATTTGCTAAATTATTTGATTAAGGGATTCAATATTGCTATTTGTGTACTGTGGCTTTGTGGATTATCAAGTGAACCTTTTGTTTTCTTTGATTTTTGTATGATTTTATTTTTTTGTTGATTTTGTTTTCAATTGATATGTGGTTAGGGCTTGAGAAATGCTTGAAAAGTGTTGAATTTGTTTTGGATTAATGCGTTTCATTTCACTTGTTGGATTTCTTCTAGGTTGGGGTCTGAGAAATGCTCGAAACTTAGAATGGACCCAACAATCAGTTATTAAGGAAAAAAAAAAGTAAGTGGGCTTATGGACTCGGCCCGAACCAAAGGGCCAAGTTGGATCTAGTTCCAGATTCAAAAATTTCATTACCCAGCCTGGCCCACCCCGTTGCAATTGAAAGCGGGTCCTATCACGCCCCGATCTCGACATACGTCCAAGATTAACACGTGACATCACGAAGTATCCGTATATCCAATAGATCCCGCCTCCTGGATATGTACAAAGCATAATTCAAGATTTGAATTGTGTAGCAATTTTCGTATACATTATGGTTGCATTTAACCTCCTCGTTGGGCTGCCTACGTACCCTAAAAATGGATCATCAAGTCATTCATAGTTCACCATTCACTACACTTTGACGTTTATCACAGTGCGTTCAAGCAGAAAAATATAGCATTTCTCAATCAATCATTTGGACTTGATAAACATGAATTATTTGATTCAAGCTACATAACAAACCCACGTGACAATCAAGGTTTCTATTTCCTCCATCATATAAATCACTATGTTTCAACATAAAGCACAATAGTATCCAACATCATATAAAGCACAATAGTATCCTCTAGTCACATTGATCAACTAATCTAATCGTACTGATAACAATCATATCCAACATCATTCCACAACCACTTCATGTAACCAATTCCATGAATCAAGGAGGCACAATAGTAACATTTAATTACGTTAATCAATCAACAAGATCACATATCAATGCATGAAATTTAATAAAGGAATTCTACATAACTCCCTGCCTGGATTCCAAGTAATAACATGATAATTCTAATTTATAACCATAATGTCTACTGTGAGCAATTCGTACTCACTCGAATCTAGGGTCGAACTAACTTTATGGAAATGAGCAAGAGTAGGGATTCCGAACCACTCAACGGAATCCAACCCGAAATATAATCGCCTATCGGAATGTACCAAGTACAACTAATCCTCATCACCCCTAGAATGCGTATGGTCCCTCATCACAGATATGCCAAGCAGAACCATGAGCATAATCTCATTGTGCAGGGAGTGATCACCCATCGTGGATATACCAAGCATGATCACCCCTGAATACGTATGGTCCCCCAACGCGGATATACCAAGCAGGACCACATCCTAACTCTAGGTAGTGATCACCAACACAGATATACCAAGCATGATCACTCCTAGAATGTGTATGGTCCCCCAACGCGGATATACCAAGCAGAACCATATGCATAGTCTAATAACGTAGGCAGTGATCACCCAACGTGGATATACCAAGCAGGACCATTTCATGTACGACTACTACATGGTGCAATAAATTCAACACATAACCTACCCACAACTCAACCTCTATGAGTTACAACGTAGTCACCTACGCCATCAACTTCTCATGGACACCAACTAACACGTCACACAAGCATATAAGTTATACAAAATACATCTAATAGGATTCTAGGATCACATTGTCATAACATTTATCATACTTATCATTCACATTAATAAGAAGATAAATAAACACACACACACACACACGCACACACACACACACACACACACACACACACATATATATATATATATATATATATATATATATATATATATATCACAATATGACGCCCCATACATGTAAACCGATGTATATATTATATGGGATAACCCACTAACCCATATAGGCCCACTAAGCCCTACCTAGTCTCTAGTAATACAGATTTTAATATCTAAGATCATTTCGTAGCCGATTGACCAAAAATCGAGTCTCTGTCAAAGGTGGGGTCCACAACCCTATACAAGTCAATTTGGAACATCCACCCATGTATTTCGAATCCATAACTTTCCAAGGTTCTCATTTATCTTCTAGAACAATATTCTAAAATTTCAGAGCAATCCAACGGTCGGATCTCCACCAATTGCTAGAAGTAGGTTGCTATGAACGTTTGGTTTTACAAACTTAGAAATTTAATTTGGGAAGGTCCGTACATCGGATTCCCAATCTGTCAGTTTCTATGGTCCTCAAATATTACGTACTATAACGTAAGGTTTGGTGACGATCCAATGGTCGGATCGTCGAATCATAAAATGGTTAGGTGGCCTAATATTCCATACTAGGTTCAAACTATCGAACAACATCAAATGGTTATCAAATTTGAAATCAGAACATCGAATTTAACTTTAAAATGTAGCATCGGGCCACTGGCCATGCGCTGCCGTGGGTGGCTGTTTCCGACGAACAGAAACCCAATTTTCCGACTTACTCTAAAAATTACCAAATTTTACAAAAAATGTAGAACTCAATGAGGCAAACATTTTTCATACTTGGGCCGAAGCCCAGTTCAGTCGGGAAGTCGCCTAAATTCGCTTCGATCCGCTGGAAACCCTAAAAATGATGAACTTTGATTCAACATCAAAATGACCTCCAACGCCCTGATCTTGGCTTGGGTTTTGTTCCTAGTCTCAAGAGTGTTTGAATAATGGTGGTGGTCGACGGTGGTGGCTTTAGAAATGGCAGATTGCCATCATGGGTGCCCTTGAAGCTGTCAGCTTCGATCCTCATGAAACCGAGGCCAAAGACCCTCTGATTTTTGGTGAAAAGAGAGAATGGAGGTCAAGGTTGTGTATGTAGGTAAGATTTGGGTAGAATTCGTAGGAAAAACCGACGAAAATCGCCGGAATTGGCTACCTACAACCCGGTCTGTCATTGGGTCAACAAAACGGGTCATTTGGGATCCAGGTTGGCTGCTACCCTCTTCTCTCCTTTCCCTCCTTTTTCTTCTTCCTGATTGGCCATCCCTTCCCTCATTTTCTCTCCTGCTTCTCTCATTTTTCCCTCTCTCTTGTTGCCACTTGGCAACTTCTATTCATTTTATTTATTATTATTTTTTTCAACAACTAAAACATCTCTAATTTCTTTTCAACTCCAATTTGCGAACAGTTTTCACCTACGCACTTGTAGAATTGAACTCTATCCAATTATACTTAGTGTGACCTCGTAAAGTCCACCAATTTTAATGATTACTGATCAAAATTCAAACTTCGTAGTTAGTTCAATTAAAACCTAAATTTAATATAAATTCACAAAATAATATAAAATCTCCTTAATACAGATACGTAGTTTGCAATAGTGAAATCCAAGAACGGGATTTCACAGGTCCAGTCTAGTCCCTCCAAATTTGGGCCCAGCCCTTGCCCATTTCTATTAGTGAATTTTCGAATTTGGTTTTGGGTTTTTCTTATTCTTGATGCATTAGTTTGTGATGATGGCAATGCCATAATAGCTTAAGTTTTAAGTTTTAAATTTTTTTTCAAATTCTCAATACAAGTTTAGTTTTATTTTTTAGAGTGTAAGTAGGCATATATTTATATGTTGTATAATACATTTAATTAAATCCGTCTAGTCTGCCTAGGCCCTCACCTAGCTGCCCAGGTGCTAGGCCTCAGCCGGCCACCAGACTAGTGCTTAGCGTCTTTTAGAACATTGATTTTATAAGACCAAGCAAAACATTGTGTGTGAGTAGGTTTCTTATTTGCTTGGATAATGCTAAAGAGACCAAATTTGCAAATCAAATGATGTGTCACTAATAAGAAACTAGCAGAGATCACATATTTTGTGTGTGTGAACAATTTTTCTTAATAAGTGCATCAAAAGTGAGGGTAAATTGGAAAAATATGATTGTCATTATCTCAAAAAAAAAAAAAAAAAAAGGGTAAAATAGCCGAAAATAAGGATATGATTGTCATTTTGTCAAAAGGTACAAAATCACTATTTTGCCCTCTTCATGTCCATATTGTGTATTGAAAAGTAAGGGCAAAATTGGAAAAAATGGGGAAAAAAGTTGACAATGGCTCTTCTCTTAATAGAATATAGAAGTACGTTAATCGACACTTAATTAAGAATCCAATCATCAACAACCACATCATTTAATTTATACAATTTAGTGTAAAATTTGATCTCCTTAACATTACTCTCTCCCCCTTAATGTAATAGGGTAGTTCATCTAGTGGCTTCAATTGTGGCTCAAATTGGCGGCCTTCATAAATGAGACCATATTAAAATAGATTGGTTGATTAATGTGTTAGCATTTGATGTAAATGTTACTACATATGCGGATCTATTAAAATTTCTTATCGTTTGACAAGAATAAAATTAAAATAAAATAAAAAAATCGTGTGTGTTTCTAGTGACTAAAATTAAAATCTATCAAATTATATATGGTTGAATGTAGGTAGTGTTTAGACGAATGAATCGAGTCCAAATTATTCCTTTCTTTTTTTATGTAAACCGTTTTAATGGAGGATAAATAAAACACGGGACTTCAAGTAGAGGAGTTAATCATACTCTTAATCACTTCAACTTTTAATCCCCTTGCCAAATTTTAGGATAGACATGAGACATCAACAAATATGTATGTACCAATTCAACACCATTTTTCTCCCTTGGAATTTAGACAGTCGACAAAAGCAATCAAACAAAAACATCTCGCTCAGGAAAAATTTCAATATAGTCACCATGCATTTCTTCCTTCGTTATTTTCTCCATTATAACATGCAAAATTACTATTTTATAATGCGAATTACATATCACTTGATCGATTGAATTTCATTTAAGAACTAAAACTTCCTGCAAATGAGGGTGCCATCTTTTGTGATTAATCTAACTTAATGCAACAACCACAAAGTCTTGGAAATAATAATTTAGATTACATGCCATAAATCCCTAGAGTATATGGAGTTGTTTTTACAAAACTAGCGGAGAGTACACTCATGATCCATCATTTAGATGAAAAGATCTTATTCTTAGAGAAGGCATCAAAAGACAAAGCCAAACTCCACGACATGTTCAAGTTTTCAAAGCCTTACAAACAATGTCTCCTTTGTTGGAAACCATGAAAAACCAATCCCCTTGGCCGGTTGAAGGAAAATGACGAACTACGTGAGAAGCTACAACCATCTTCAAGGAAAACAGGAAAAAAATTACCTTCAGCCGTCAAACGAAAGTATAAAGTGTGTCATTGTCTTCATCAAGGTAGAATTGCTATCCTGGAATGTAGAAATGGGCGCTTTCCCCTTCAGAAGGTAGGCCGAACTGAGACAGAATCAAATGAAGCATTAGTTAGATTGCAGATGAGAAGCTAAAAACAGTGGACATAAGAATATAAACAGCAATACCATCTGCAAAAATGAAACTAAACTGCGCCGTTGGATCCTTCACTTTGTATGCTGTTGAGGTACAAAGTGCACTCCTAGGTGGTGGAAATTGTCACTTTCACCTTCAAGAACACGGACAACCTGTTGGAAGGAAATCAGTTAAGTTCATATTGAAATTTGAAATGCAGCATGGAGACATTTGTAGTAAGATATACACAGATCTCTGTTTACCCAGTGGTATTTCTAACTACCAACGCCACAACATATATCTAATGCGTGTTTCATGAGCATGCATTTTTCATTTTTGAGAAAGGCGGTTCACATTGTTGTCAAACCAGGTTAGAGTATATCATTTGATCTTGCACCAACTTCATTAACAGTTCCCACAAATAATAAGAACCACATGGGTAAAATTTTGATTACCTCTCCCATTGATGGACGCATTTCAGGACTTCTTTGTATGCATAAGTATGCGGCTTTAGCCATAAGGTACACTCCATATGTCTCATACAAATCTCCTAAACGACGATCAATGAGCTCATGTAGTGCTAGCCTCTGGATTATTGGTTCTGCCTAAAATTTGCAGATATGCACTAATTAGTTGGAACCCGAGAATAAAGCACAGATGTTTCTGCAACGAGTAAAAAATGGTTTTTCTTTTTGCCCTTTTGCCATAAAATAAGATGAAAAAACACATCATGAAGTCCAACATACCCACTCCCGTAGGGATTGAACTTGCCCTTCTCCATTTGAATCAATAATCTTGCGGCCGGTTATTAGTTGTAACAGAACCATACCAAAGGCATATACATCTGTCCGTACAGAAACAATACCGTTCTCTGCATACTCTGGAGCAAGGTAGCTACAAGGACCAAAAACTTGCACTAGTTTAGTGAAAGTTACCAACACCAGAGAATGTAGAGTGTGAAATCAAATGTAGGAAAAAGCGTATAGAAGTCCTCACCCTAGTGTGCCAATTATCCTTGTCGGGTCGGTGTCATCACCCGTTGTCTTCCATTTGGCTAAGCCAAAATCACCTAACTGAGTTTAGAAAATCATTCAATTAGCTAGAATAGTTTTCATAGTCTTCAGATCTTTGATAATAACTAGTCAGATCTTGCAGTCAAAACCTATTCTTCTCAGAGACGAAAACGAAAGATTATACTCCAACGTCGAACAAAAGTAGAAGCCAGAAATGCAAAACGTAAAAATTAAATAAATAAAACAAAAAGAAGGGAAGGAAAAAAAATGAGGAGAACTAATAATATTTGTAATATACAAGTCCTCAGTATTCTGGGTCATAGGTATCTACTAGTTCCTAATTTTTATGTATCAATACTCCATCTGAAACAACCGAAGTGCTTCATGCACCACAACCTACATTTTCGCATATCAAAAGAAGGGAATTGTTATCAGCACTCCAAAATAGTCATTACTAAAAGATGACTTTTTTCAAGTGCAAAGAGCTGCTGGCTAGAAAGAAATATAAACATATATAGTTCCTAGAAGTTTTGCAGCTCATTAGCATAGGACTATGCAGATGACTCTAGATTTTTATCACAAATCTGGAGGGCACCAAGACTACCCAACCAGATTCTAAGAGGAACTTTAATTTATTAACATCACTACCCGCTAACCAAATCTTGAGCATATTGATAAACCAGAAATTTAAACGCACACTATGCATTTCTTCAAAGGACCTCATAAAGAGACAGACATAAAAAATATGGCAATTAATTTACCATAGGAACGTAATCATGTGTTAGCAGGATATTGCTTGGACGCGTGTCTCGATGAATTATAGGTCCTCCACGACATTCTTCATGTAGAAAACGCAATCCTTTTGCAGTTCCAATGGCAATAGAATGTCTTTGGTGCCACTCAAGAACTGCCGCTTTTTCATCTACAAAAATAGCCAATAAGAATTAGCAAAAGAAGATGCACTTATCATGTCCATATAGTATCAACATAAGAACTAACAGGAGGAAAAAAGAAAAGTACTGGGGAAAATTTTAACAGAAGTTTACCAAATAAGTGCCATTCAAGAGAATTGTGGCAAATATATTCATAAACCAAGATATTTAGGTTCTCCTTGCAACAATAACCCAACAGCATGACAATGTTCTTATGGCGTGCAAAACTCAAGACATAAACCTCAGAGTGAAATTCCTTAAATCCTTGTGTACTTGCTTCTTTTCGCACTTTTGCTGCAATCTGCTGTCCATCCTTAAGCTCACCTTTATACACATGACCATATCCACCTTCTCCTAATAAGTTTTCCTTGGAAAAATCATTTGTTGCAAGCAGTATCTCTGAGTAGCTGAATGTCATGGAATCTTTGACATACATTTCAGTCCTTGTTCCGCATCTGGAACACAGAATTGGGGCATCTGAGCATCTTTCTTGGAAGGCGTTATTTTGCTTCTGGATTTTTTGAGGAACAGTGGATGGTTTATTCTCTGCTTTGGTTTGAACACCTGAAAAACAGAAAATATGGTCTCAAATTGTACAGTTGTGAGTGCTACAACCCTGGTCATTACTAAAGTCATACTTTATCACTACTAACACCTTGATGCAATGAGTTTTTCTAAGCTAAGATGAACATGAAAGAAGGCATCAAGAACTTCTTTGTTAAAAAAACAGAACTATGTTCCTGTCATCCTTTCAGCGGACTAGCTTGGCATATATGTTTGATGTAAGGCTTTCACTTACTTGATGTCAAACTGAATGATGTAGATATTTAGAAAGTCCATTTTTTTCTAGTAACCGTATGAATCTATGTGATTCAATCGATGAAATTCAAATGTGACAGGTTACCAGTGTTAACCATTTTGACGAGAAACTTATAAAAAGTGTTAACTCCAAATATTGGAGAAACAAAGAAAAGTTCTTGCTTTGCTACCTACATACTGAGATACTTATGCCTTAATATTCACATAAAACAAGCAAAGGATACGGACTGATAATTTTAATATTTTTAAATTTAGATAGATCATAGGGCATAAAAAACTTTCCTCATTTGAGGTTCGTATCACATGACGAAACTCTACCAAAAGTTCACAGATGGCTAAGATTTAATGCATGGATATTACAGCTGAGATGAAATCCTTACAGCAGAATCAACAGTATATATCTTGAATTTGTAAAGCATCTTATAGAAAGGAATATGACAAGATTCTGACCTGAATTTTCTTGCTTACAGGAAGACCCTAGATTCAATAAAGTACTGTAGTCTCGTAACTTAAATGTAGGTGAAGTCACAAAGTGTTTTTTCAGAATCTCAGAGCTTTCTGGTGAATCAATGGATACAGGGTCGCTTCTGCAAGTGATGAGTGGTTCATTGTTTCCGTTACCTTGATAGTTGGATAGAGGAACGGGCTTGGACAAAGAAAAAAACAATTTGTGTTCTATAGTTTCAGTTTCATCCGTTATATGAGGTCTCACAACTTCCACAGCCAAGCTATCTTGAATTATTGCAACCTTGCACGGTATCTGCTTAAGGTAGAACGTCAAATCCCGTCTAAGGTGCCTGTGATAAGCTCTGTGAGTTACAATTGAAGCTAATTCGAAACAGAAAAGAGAATTCAAAAAGGAGAAGGAAAATCTTTAATTTGAAAAAAATATCACGTTTAATGATTCTTTTTTTTTTTTTTTTTTTTAAGTACATCTATATACATTAGGGGAGGGAAAGTTCGGTTAAGTTACACAATGGTCAGCCTAGTTTGATATCAAATTCGCCATTCACGAGATTCGAACCTAAGACTTCTCCTAATTTGGCCCTATACGTTTGATGATTCTTAGTTTAAGTAGGCAATTAATCTTTAAGCGATCGTCTGAAGATACCCATTTGTTTTTACTAATTGGATAATGACGGTTTGCGGTTCAGCACTAATATGGAGTACTCTGAACGCCTTACAACAGAGATAAAGAATAGTGATCTTTATAGTGTAGGGCCAGATTCTATGATTTTTCACTTAACATTCCAATCACATGGAAATATAGCAGCATCATTGAAGCAAGGATCCCTTTCCCATTCATACCTACTCCAATATTTGGAGTAAAACTCAAATTTTAGGTTCTAAACTCTAACCTTAGGGTAAATATGAGTTTTAACCCAAAACTCATTTATGGGGCAAATTTAGGCCATGATTCTTCCTGAGTTAGTGGGCCCACCATATATGTGTATTTTATTTTAGTTTTATATTTATATATTAATTGAATTCAACGGTTAAGATTTAATATGATTACATCCAACAATAAAACAAAAGATCTAACTGTCCAAATTTAAATTCAACGGCTAAAGTAATTAAAAAAAATCTTTCATGCATTTCATACTCTTTCATAGTTTTCCACGAGTTTCCTAATGTCGGTTTAATGATTTTTTTAATATTTATCGGAATTTAAATATTTTTAGGTTAAAATGTTCATAAAATTAAATTAGGATAGTCTACATAATTATTATTTTTTAAAGTTAATTTAAGGAAAAATTATCCTAAATTTATTTTTTAATAACCTCAGGCTAAAAATTAGTCCATAAGGATTGGAGCAGAAAAACTATTTCTGGCTTAAAACCTAAATTTTCTGCATTAAAAATTTCAGATTTTAACCCAAGGGTTAGAGATGATCTTATCATCTAAAAGGGTGAAGAATAGACTTTATGGGTGGGACTTAAGTCATGAATCAGCACAAACAGATCTGATATCAACTGTAAGTTTGTAACTAAAGTGAAATCTAATACACAAGTAGAGGTAAGGAACTACCTATCAAGTACAACCCAAGCTGCATTGCAGGCCATAATCTCTTGCAAAATAACCTGCTTAACGGGAAAACCAGCAGTAACTTTGACTTCAATGCTGACCTGAATATAGCAGGGAAACTAGCAGGGTGAGCAAAAATTGAAGCAGCATTCAAATCTTAATGTTCAGGTTAACAATGACGAAGATGATGTTCATTACAAGTACGAAAAAGAACCGGCACATCCATGGTCACCATGTTAATTATAGTGTTACAAGTAGTACAAAACGCATACTAACATACCCCAAATTTTCAGATTGTGACACAACATTCAGCTCAAATTGTTAGATATGTCATCATATTATTGCAAGATTTGCTAATGTCATGAATTCATGATAAGAAAAATGAACTTTCAGCAATCTCGGAAAGAAGATGTCTTGAGTAAAGACACATTTGGTTGAGGGAAAGCCAACACTCTGTTAAGGCAGGGACATAACGAACGCACAACTTTACAAATCATTTAAAATAGTAATTCTTAGCCTCAGATAAATATGTTACCCCTTGATCTTCACACTTTCCCGCACTTTGAAGAAGCATGTTAACATACATGTCAACTTTCTCTGTAACTTCTTCCTCTACTGCACGAATGCTGCTTTCCAAAAAATCCACGCCTGGTTTTGTTCGATATCCCACTGCCCCAAACAAAGACAAAAGAAGCACATATAACACATGCCAGAAGAAGCAGACTTAGTTTTTGAATTCCTGCTCATAATGTGTTTGTGGGATGATCTATTAAATAACAGCAGTGATCATTATAACACAGCATATAAGTTACCGATACAAGCACAGATGCATTTTGCAGAAATACACCATAATTAGATAGATAAGATTCGAATGTGTACGTACGATCAATGTTGACAATGCAAAGATTTGCCAGTAGGTAAGATTCAAATATAGATTCACACAAACCCTTCACCTTTTACATCTTATTAACCACCCAACTAATGATATGAAATTCAAAAGTTGCTAGGCTATAAGAGAAGTTTCTTAAAAACCCCATCAAAGATTTCATGTCATTTTAGGGGAAAAAAACAAGGATAAAAAGCCATTAAAAAAAGTGCAGTTCAGTGAGGCCAATTCATCAAACACTTACTCGGGTGGACAACCCTATGCAAAACTCCAAGCACAATGATGGTATCCCCTGAATGTAAAACGTCACCCCTTTTCTGGAGACTGTCAATTGCGAGCGTAAGCTCATGCATGCCGCGGTCCTTGGTGGCGTCATAGGCAATAACAACGTGCGATGGTGTCAGGGGGCTCGCCATTTACAGAATATCACACACACAACACAACAACTGCAAACTGGGTCTTGAATTTGAAGCTTTCTTTTGAATGTTATGGTGGTGAAAATCGAAAGTGCTATTTAAAGGAAGATACGTGGAATGATTTAGCAGTTGGAAATCGAAAAATTGGCATCGAAATCGGTATACGATTAAACTTGAAAGGGATTTTGATTGGTTGGCCAATGGTAAGTGTTGGTTTGGAGTTCTGGCAAAACTTTGTTCCATTTTTTTTTCTTTGTGCTTCGAAGCATTCACTTTGGAGAGCGGGAATATATGCCATGGATATTCTTGCCTATTCCAAGGAAATGGCGGGGGAAAGTTGCCGTCTTCTTCAATAGAGCCAATGGAGAAACTCTGGCACTGTATTGGAATATGCTTTTTCACGGCTGGTGTTTTAATTTTTTCGGTCAATTAACGGCTAGTGTTTGGACTGCTAAATCATTGATCGCCAGGAAAGATTTGGGGACTCATCTTTGTGTCATTGAGTCATGTCCCGCTGTCTAGGCATGCAAACATTGTTGCTGCATGCATGCAGTAAAAACAATGACAATATTTGCGTCCCCCAAGGTCCACTTCGTTGTCCTCCTAGTTTTGATTAACGAAGAATGTTTATGTGGAAATAACCCACCTCCATCGTGGACCCATGTCTATCGCCGTGGAGTCAGCAGCAATCCTTGTTAGTCTCTTCCTTCTCTTTCCCTCCCTTTTTCTCTTATTTTCTAACCATCTTCTTCCTCTAGTCGTCTCACTTTTTCGCTCAGGGCAAGAATAGTCTTCGTGGTTGTGGTATCTCTCTTGCTCTGTCGAGGGATAGCCTTTATAGCGGCTATGATTTATTGTTCAAACTCGGACCTTTAAGTGCAAGTGTCGTTCAAAGTTGAGGTGATGGTTTTTGTGTTTCTTATGGTTTATCCGCATGACTAATGACTATGAGGAGTAAGCTCGACATTTGCTGAAAGTGATTTACACCGTAATGCTTTTATGCCGACCATTGCAAGATGAGGATGGTTCTACGGTAAATTATCTTTCTTTTATGGGTTGGTGTTAGGACTCTCCCTAATCATGATAAAGATTAATAACATTGAAATAAATTAGATAAAGTCAAAACCATAAGGTTCTGTGTGAGTAGGAGGCTCTCTTGACCCTCGTTGCAATTCCATTCCTTCTCCAATGACATCTTCAGGTATACCCTTGCACATAATGTTATTCTAGTATCCTTAATTAAACACATGTTGATTTATATTGTAATCCTTGATGAAGACTAACCCTAATTAGGTATAACAGTGGATCCTCAAAGACTGAGGGATTGTGTATGTGATCTAATATTTTAGTAGATATGGTATTGAGTTTATACATGCGGGTTCGAAACTCCTCCTCCCTTAAATTATTGGAGTAATTTGAACTCTTCCCCTCCCCTTAAAAATAATAAATTTATATAAAATAAAATAAAAAGTGACTGAGGGATAATATTTTGTCCATATTTTGTCCCTAATGTGGTTATAATTTTAATTCTTCTTCCAACACGGGTACGTTATTGATTGTAGATTTGTTGCTACAACAAAAACATCAACAAAGTCTTTATTCTACTAAGTGGGGTTGTCAAAAGTAGATTCCTTACTAATAACAAAAAATTAGTTACAACATTTGGCTCATTTTACCGTACAAAGGTCATATATAATGAAAATTGTTCATTATCTTTATCGTTATATAAAGATTATCTCTAAAAACACATTTCAAATTAAATGAATTTGAACTATACTAAAGAGAATGAATACTTCTTATTATATTATTTGTACCCTGAAATAATTGTACGCTGTTTACTAAAGGATGAATAACTTCTATACGTAAGGAACCCCAGCAAACAACTTGTCCGTTTATTACTAAAAACTCTAAAGTTCGTGTCTCCTCCCCCCATAGGAAATAGAAACAAAAATGCTTCTCTTACTATATTTTTTTTGTTGAAAATAACGAAAATGGTGATGGGACCTCATATGTTGGTGAGCGTTGTCTTTATTGGAGACATGTTATAAATGTGGTAAATGCAGCATTACTCAAACAAAAAAACTATGCAATTTTAACTATTGAAGGCCAATTAGTATTGCTTTTTTCATCAAAAGCTGCTTCACTTTAAAGTTATGCAATTTTATCCTTCTAGACACATTTTAACCTTAAAAGTGACCACCACCAGAGACGGATCTACAGAGGGACCTGGGAGGTCCCAGGACCTGGGAGGTCCCAGGACCCCTCGACGATTCTAAAATGCTGCTAGAAATTTTCCGGAGGACCCCTCGTACTTGAACACGAGGTCTGTACTGCAGGCTGCAGCTTGAAGGTTGCAGCTTGCAACGAAGACGAAGACAGCGAGGCCGCGGGGGAGAAGAAAGAAAACAAACATGCCTTTTAAAAAATTGGTCCAAAACGCAGTGTTTTGGCCAATTTGTTTTATTTGTTTATTTTTTATATTTTATATTTTTTTAAGCCTAAGATAAACGGTGCCGTTTGTCCATGATTCCATACTCTTTTTTTAAGGCCTAGCCCCACACGGGCCATCTTTCCCAAGAGTCCTTTCCCTATTCCTCTGTTTTGCCCCCCTAATCCCCCCATCTTTCTTATATTCACCCAATTCCAAAACCCTAAATTTCTAATCCCACCCAATCCCATATTATAATTACATTACTCTAATATCATACCTCCACTTGTTTCAATTCTCCAAGCCACCACTATTTGGTTCAAAATTGAAGTAAACTTTTTAGTATTCTAATCTAATCTCAATTAAATTATATTAGATATTGGTGGAGATTTTTAGTCTATTATTGATATGATTGTTGATATGTTTTATGTTTGTATACTCATTTTATCATTGAAATTTAGATGGAATTTTTGTTTATTGGTTGATTGGTATATGTTTTGTGTTTTTGGTTAAATGTGTAGTTTAGAAATAAGAAATATGGAAAGATTTTTCAAGCCAAAACCAATAGCACCATCTACTTGTTCGGATAGTTCAAGCTCAAGACAAAATGAGTGTGACATTGATTTTAATAATCTTGAGAGAGACCCGGGAAAAAGAATTCGAATGAAAGACTATCCTTCTAATATTCAAGATGAGGTCCGAAGAGCATATTTGCAAATGGGACCTTGTAGGCCTACAAAGTATGAGTTCCCATTTTGTGAGTTTTGATAATGATTTTTCTCAATTGCAGGGGATTAATGAGCTTGCTAAGAAAATGGTGGAGAAAGGGTTACATCAAACATTTGCATATGTATATTTGATTGTTCAGTTGACTTTGGTTTTACCAGTTGCAACTGCTTTAGTGGAGATGACATTTTCCGTTATGAATATCATTAAGAGTCCACTTCGCAACAAAATAGGAGATCAATGATTGAATGACAGCTTAGTTGTTTACATTGAGAAAGATGTTTTTTCATGTATTGGTAATGAAGCTATCATGGAACATTTTCAGACTATGAAACCTCGTTGTGGACGCTTTAATTAGGATTTTATAGCTTGTAATGTTGTTTTGCACATGATTTTTGAATGAAATGTATTATATTTAACTTTTCGATGTTATTTTTGTCTATAAATTTTTTGACCTTTATTATTGGGACCCTCCAAATTTAAAATTCTAGATCCGTCACTGACCACCACCACCTACCACTACAAACCTAACCTCTTACACCACCATTGTCATTACCACCATCGTTATTGCCACCACCACCACTACCATAATCACACCACCACCACCACCACAACCACCATTGCAATCATACCCACCACTACTACCACAACTACCACTACCATCGTTGCCGCCACCATGATGACCATAAACACAACCACCACTGCTACCACTGCAACCGCCACCATTTTTGTTGTCGTCACCCCTACCATCATTGTTACTTCTATAGCCCAACCACCACACCCCTTTATTGGTATACCTCCATCACCACGATCACAACCATTTCCCTCACCACCATTGTCGACGTCATCACCCACACTATTATGTCTATTTTTGTCATTATACATGATTATATTTCTTTTACATTAAAATTTACCAAATACTTTTACACTTTTTTTGTGACAGCCCGTTCCGGATTTTCGAACTGTATGGGTGAAATGACGTTTTTTCCCCTAGTGTGGTTATTTCGTTGTGTGGTTCTTTCTGGATTTTGTTGGCAGGTTTTGGACCACGCACACACTCTCCCACACCCCCTCACCCTTTCCCCTGTCCTGCATCCCTATCCCGATCTCTCTCTCTCTTTCTTTCCTATCCTCTATGTACGGACACACCCAAAAACCATCCAAACCTTCACAGATCGAGGAAACAAATTACATATTCGTGCTCGTGATGTCATTGGGAGTTCAACCATACCCATTTCAGGTAAGGATACCTTCGTTTTCACGTCGAACTCGGGATACCCCGATTTGGTCACTGTTCATGCACACATTAATTCTTGTGTTTTTGGGAATTTCAAGCTTGTAGGAAGCTTGGTGAGGTCCTTAGGAGGCTCGAGGTGGTTCGTTTGAAGGTTTTGGACGTCGGGATCGTGAGTTACAAGGTTGGCCGGAGTTGGTGGTGTTTTCCCGGCGAGATTCCGTGCGTTTTAGTACTTGAAAGTGGTATGGATTTGTTCCTCTCGTTATAAGCTTCATTTTGGTACCAATTTTGTGAAATTTGGTTGAAAAACGAAGAAGTTACAAGGTTTTAAAGTTTTCCCGATTTTCCGGCGCCGGCGACGGCGCCGGAGAAGATGACGGAATATTCAGTCAGTTTGGACGGAATATTCCTAACGGCGTTAACGGAATCCGTTACAATTAACAGAATATTCCTGACGGCGTTAACTGACGCCGTCAGTGTGCCAGGCCCGTGCCTGCATGTGGCCGTGCCTTGGCAGGCGCGTGGGGGCGCGTGCGGCGGTGGAAAATTTTTCTAAAAATATGGGGATGTTCCTGAGGTTGAGTAGATCACGTTGGTGTATTCATACATCCCATTTGAGCAATGTATGAGAAGTTATTTCGTGATGTTGGTTATGTGCTTTAAAATTAACGTTTTTATAGTTGTTTCGCATATAGGTGAAACCTATCCCGAGGACGAGCGCGGTCACTCAAGGCAAAGGGGTTACGACCCTTCTACATACCAGTGAGTAGGCTTTTGGTTTTCCGTATATACCTATATACTTATATTTTTCCCAGAAAGTGAAATGAAACGTTTATTCGTTTATATGTCATGCTTATTGCTTGCCATTTATTTACGCATTATTAGACGCATATGTATATATATGTTGGTGATGCGGACGCACAGGTAGGTGCAAGGTGAGTTATGATTTATGTTTCTGTTCAGTAGTGATTTAAGATGCATAGAGAGCTCATAACCTGCACCCCCGGTGTTAGTGCTCCCGCCTAGAGTTTGGGCACAGTCCTTCACATGATGTTCACCTCCCGCACCACACGCTCATCTTGGATCCAAGTTAGGTGCACAGTCCTGTCGTACAGACCACTTTAGGTGGTTCCGACTCATAGGTGACCCGCGATTATTCGCCCAGCCTTCACGTGATCGTAGCACTTGAGCGTACTTATATTACACCCAGTCCTGTCGTACAGACCACTTTAGGTGGTTCCGACTCGTGTGCAGGTATAGTTAGTGAGTTGGAGATTTGAGCTCTAGATTCAGCCGTACAGGTCACGTTAGGTGACTCCGACTGACAGATTACATGGCATTGTTTTGACATTACCTGAGCACTTGCATTTTATTTCGAGGCTTTTGGCACGACATACTTCTGAGCATGACTTATATATATCTATATTCTATTATTCTGGGAAGTATACAGGTTTTACGGCGAAGGGTTAGAACTTGTTTATGAAATGGTTTTGAAAAACTTTGTTTTTGCCCACTCACACTTTTTGTTTTGCGCCCTTCCAGGTTCTAGTTGGCTAGCACTTTTGGTGGCTCCCCAGAGGATTTCCCCGACGTATCTGATAGATTATCACCAGTGTAGGACCACCATTGAGTGTGTTTAAGTAGTGTTGTTCTCCCGGACTACATTAGGTCTTCGAGCTCTGAACTTTGTTTTTCACACTTCGCTTGCACATGTATGTTCTTACGTTGTGTAAAGCTGGGTTTTATTTATTCGTACTTTTATTATTATTTTATTAGCTTCCACACTGTGCACATGGTTACGTCACTTCCACATGACGGCCAGCATGCCCTGATCTCGGTCGGGGTGTGTCATTTTTCATACTTACAACACTTTTTGAAATACAGTTTATCAAACGCTCAACAGCTTCATTTTGCAACTGATTATTCTTAAAGCACATCAAGAGTAGTTTTTATAAAAATAAAAAAAAATAATAATAAAAAAACCCAGCAATTCCAAACTGGCCTTAACAATCACCCTAAAAAACAAGAAAACAAACCAAAGAATTGAAGGGAGCGTATTACCAGTAATCTCATCTCTTTTGCTGTTTAATTTTGATCCATTATTACATGCTATTACATTTTTAATTCTTTCGGAATTTAGAATCATGTTGATTCTCTTTAGAATGTTCTACAAAAGGTATAGAAAATCTAGTAATCCGTATCATGAATTATATTTTAAATTATAAAAAATGTTGATTATGTGAAATGATATTCATATTCAAATTTTATCGATGTGCTGGAATGGAGGCTGGAGCATCAAAGTGGTTTGATACTTTGATGATTCTCTATTGTGTACACTTTTCTCTCCGAGATGAGAGATTTTCTCTCCAAGCTGAGAGTCTTTCTCAATATTTGTGTGAGACTTTTAAACCTAAGATTTTTTGGTGGCATCGACTCTAACTTTGGCTAGGGTCTGTTGCCGTGTCCTCTTCTCTCCCATTTCCTTCTTTTTTCCTTGCCTCTACTATTAGTTTCTCCCAAATTTTAACTCCGGTCTATCAAAATCCTCTACCCCCGAGGATATTCCTCTTTCCAGCTCTTCCTTGGTTCGATCTTCAACCACGTTTCCTATTGAGTTCGTGTGTAGCGTTCCGGTGTTTACACCAACTAGGGTGTTTCCAACACCACTACTTTCTCTTTGTTGTCTGCCGATTCTCACTTTGTTGCCAACTATCCTTTGTTTATAGCTGTGCTCAAGTAGCATATCGAGGTTAGAGGTGGCGTCTGGTGAGGCAATACTCGGTGGCGGTGGATAGAAAATCGTTTGGACGGACTGGAAAGTTGATGATGGAGATGGCAGTGGAAGCTTCTCGGCTACTGTGTAGTTTTTTGGGCCTTATTGTTTGTTGGGCTCTCTTTCTGTTTGTCAGTATTCTTAGGGCCTTTTTTGTTTGTTAATAGGTGTAACTTGGGCGTTTGGTTTGCTTGTAAATTTGTGTTAGTTGTTTAATAAAATCTCCCTTTCACCCTACTTTGATGATTCTCTAAGAATTCTAATTTTTAATTGCTCGTTTGTTTCATACACACTTTGTGTGTAGTTTTTAAACTTTTGTTTTTAAATTTGAAGTAGAGAGGAAGAGAGGGAGAAAGGGAGAGAGGTTTTTTTTTTTTTTTTTTAATTTTAAAATTAGAGATGATAGAATCACCTGTAGGTGAGGCTTAGATAAAAAATAGCAAAATTTTGTTTTGTAAAATTACATTATTGTCCTTAACATTTTTGTTGTGAAAGAAGACAAAAATGTATTTTCACATTCTTTTGGTTCACAATAAGAGTTTCATTAATAAGTAGTTTAGATAAAACAAATGTGAAGTAAATGAGTAAAATATTAGTAAACTATAGTTGAAAAAGTGTTTTTAGCAAAAGTACTCTCTTAAATTTTTTAAATTTAATTTTTAGTTTCCAAGCGGTTCTTTAGTCATGAGCGTAGCCACTTTTAGTACAAAAGAAACTTACATCTGAGACCTGAACATTTTGTTTTGTTAGCAAATTGATTCATCCACATATTCTAGCAATAGAAAGAGATTGGCTTCAAATTTTCGTGTTGTGCAAATAACTTAGGCTGGTTAGTCCGCCATTTCCTTACTTCCTTAAACCAAATAAGTTTTTTGATTCATTCTTTCTCCCACTCCTGTTAGGACAAAGTTTGAAGTTTGATAACTTGCCTTAGTCTTCAATTCATTGGATCCGACGACAAAAATTTGAGAACGGTCTATAAGAAGTAACAAAAGGTGTTTAGATGACACATGCTCAATATTTATTGGGTGCATTGATCAAATTGGTGAGTGCATTTAGATGCCCCATGACCAATATATCTTGGGCTAATGCACTTAAGCTGAATGCTAAAAGCTTTACAAGGCCTCACTAAATTGGGTGAATTTGGGTTTAACATAAGCCTTACAAGGCCTCCAAATCTTCGCACTCTATAATTTGCAATTTTGACATGTTCATACACCTTATTGTCCGATTTTAAATAACATAAATCATTATTTGTTCAATTTGCAAGTGAGGATTATACACACACACATCATGTGGTAAATAAACACATGTCAAATAAGGACATAAGCCAAGTCATTACAAAAGTTTGGCATAAATAGGGTGGACATATATAAACAATTAATATTTGGGGAATGAGACGGAAAAATAGGGACTAGGGCTTGTTTGGAAATGTTTTTAAAATGACTGTAAACGTTTTTAAAGAAAATATTTTTGTGTTCTAAACTTGAAGGGTATGTTTGATTGCCCTCCTTAGCTCTCATTGGACTGGACAGGATTACCATTTAGTCTAATCCCGTGTTTGTTTACGGAAGGGCCTAACTTTAATGGGACTCACCCCGACTAAATTGGACTAAACACTTCGCTAAAAAGGCTTAGCGAGACCCCTTGAAATCGGGCGGACTGCTAAGACCTTAGCTTCCCCCTCCCATTTCGAACATCCATCTATTTTGTCCTCGCTTCCCAAAACCATCCTCAAGACCAGATCCGGCAAAACCGAAACAAAATAGAAGAAAAATATGCAAACGTTCTATTTTCAAAACCACATCCAACACCCAAAATCTTAGAAAACCTAATTAAAAAAATCCGAAAGTGAGATGAGCTTGAAAATTTCAATCACACAACACCGAGAAAACCAGAAACCTAAAAAATCTGCAGTGAGGTAAGCTTGAAATTTTCAATCACAGCACCCAGAAAACGTAAACTAGATCCAACCCTCATCTTCCACCTTCAGGGGCAATCACACATGCAACCCGCTCCAACTCCTAAATTTTCAATCTCTTTCTTGCCTTGTGGTTTGATTGTGAAGATTTGCAGTCGATTATGAAGTTGGGAGATGAACAGCTTCTGGGTTTAATTTTGATGCTAATTTCTTTCATCAAAAGAGGGAGATGAACAGAGAACAAAAGAAGAAGATGGAGATGAAGAGGGAGAGGGACGAAGAAAAAATTAGGAAGAAAACAGAGGGAGTGGGGCGGAGAAAATTAAGGAAGAAAGAGGGGATGAACGGAAAGGTTTCTAGAATAAGAAAATAGACAAAAGTAATAATAAAATATTACTAAATATTTATTAAATAATGTAAAATATTAATAAATATGAATTAAATAATATATAATATTGGAATTTATTATTAGTATGTTCCTTAGTCCTGACATTGCACCAAACGCTTCACTAAGCTAGTCCAGCTTAGTCTAGTCTAAGCTAGTTCAGCTTAGTCCCTGCAACTAGTCCAATCCGAGACAGTCCGGTGCAACAAACGCCCCCAAAGTGCTTATTGGAAGAAGCATCAATTTTGTGCTTCTTTTAGGAAACACCTGTTATGTGTTTCTTCTAGGAAGCACTTCAAGTGTTTTTTCTAGAATGCACTTGCATTTTTATTAAGAATTGGTTCCAAAACATTTTCACTAAAAGTGGTTTCCGTTATTTTTAAAGCACTTTCAAACAAGGCTTAGAGTTTTTGGCTGATTTATGTTTTGCAAACCAATGTGCACCAAAACGACTGTGTATTGTGCGACAAAGACACACTTAATAAGTATTTAAATAGTATTATTTGGTCAAACTGGTTAACATTTCTTAATAAGTATTTAAATAGTATTATTTGGTCAAACTGGTTAACATTTATTTTCTTAAGATAAAAATTAATTTGTCTAGTTCAGTAAATTAAAGTACCAATTAAAACATGGAAACTTTTTTAGTAATGCCTTACGTATCTTCTTACGATTTGCCCTATTCTGTCAAATTGGTGGTTACTTTCCACATAATCAAGTTGAGAGAACTTATGTAAAATGGAAAACTAACTCATGGTTGAAATTGGTACGTTTTAAAACTTTAGGGGTAAGAACTAAATTGAAAGTTTATCGGGCAAATCAAAAGAAAGTGTGAAGGCATTTTATCCATTAAGGGTGTGTTTGTTTGGCATCACTAGCTCTCACTGGACTAAGTTTAGTGGGATTAGCAAGGACTCGCCTCGACTGAGTCCCTCGCTAACAGGTCTTAGCGAGACCCCCTGATTCGGAGAGGACTGCTAAGCCGCCCTCTAATCCCGTCATCTCCCTTCTCCTGCAATTCGATCCTCGCCCTGCTCCTTCCTTGCTCAGCTCCCTCATCGTCATCCTCCTCATCCTCATCTCTGTGTCTTGCTCACCCTCAGCTGCATCCTGCTCGCCCTCATCTGCTCCTCTTGTCTGGTAAACTTCAAATCCGACATTATTTCTTCGATTTGTTTTGCAGATCGTGATATTACTGGGCTTTATTTGATTTAGGTGTTTTGTTTGATAAATTTTCAATAATAGACCTCTGCACTTGAACAAATTAGGGTTTTGATTTCTAGGGTCAAATTGAGATTAGAATTTGGGGTTTTCACATTTTATGCTATTTTCAATCCCAAAATGATGATAATCATCACAAAATTGTTGTTGTAAGGGTGGATGCAAAGTTAAATTTGTAATTTAGGTCTAGTTTCAACAGATTTTGGTATCAGGTTGGACTAGAGTATTTAGATTTTGGTATTGGGTTTGAGAAATGAGTTGAGTTACATTTAGTAACTACACTCACAAAGACACTCACACACTGTCCTGTATAAATTTCATCTTAAACCTTACGGGTGGGATCTCAATTATTGCAACAGGTTCACAAGGTTCAAGCAACTGACATGGAGGCCCTTAAATCTCCACTCATGGGTTTGTTTGAAAAGCGCCATGCACGCAAGTTCATCCTATATGTTCAAGATTATAGTGAAACTAATCCTAAAACACATGAGGGAATGGACTTAACAAGAGTGACAACTAGAGATTTCATCTTATGCCCTACAAGTATGCATACGGTTGTTTTTATTTATAGGTCTGCAAGGGACACAATATCTTCTCTGTTCTTCTGTATCTTGCTTGAAGGGTGAAGAAAAATGCTTATTCCCCAACACTTACTGAAAATTTATTGCATTTTGACAGGTTAGGAAGGTTGGTAAGGTTGCAAGAGCTATTGCCCAATTCTTAACACCAATGAATCTCACTCAATGCAGGTTATCCTGCCACAGAAGTAGTTGGGTCGCAGATCAGATATGTGAGTTCTCTTATCTTTTGTTGGGATCAATATTTATTTTGCAATGAATGCCGTGTGCATGTTTGAGAAGGTCCTTTGTAATTATTGCTTTAGAAAAAACAATCCCATGACTAGGTTGTTTTATGGCGAGGAAATGGGTTTTCTTTAATAGGAAGAAAGGAATGGTATAGTTTACATGCATACAATTTCTAAACCACAATTTTTAAATTTCTGTTATGTAATTGGATATGCAGTTGCAATGTTATATCGGGTGGAGGGTATAGTCAGTTATATTATTCTATAACTGTTGGAAGGGTTTCATGGTAACACTTGCTTGATGCATATTAGTATTATCCTACTATCATTTCGACTCCAAACTACTGAGTAGGCCTCTGGGGAACTCGTGTATACTTTGAACCAATAGCTTGTTTGTGGATATTTATTCATCCCGAGTTATCCCTGTTTATTTTTTGTTGTATTTTCTTATTACTAGTGGCCAATTCTTTGGTGCTTTATTGACTGAACAAGTATCTTTTATGTTGCTCCTACTCTCACAATGTTGCTCCAAGGGGAAACTTTATTGCATTTGTATCAACAGACGCAGAGACTGATCATCCCGAGATTGAGCTAAAACCAGGGATTGACCTTTTAGGGCCTATTGACGAGATATTTTTTAAGACTTATGACATATATGAGCCTGTTAATGAACCCAATTTGGACAATTGCTTTATATCAACCGTGAGTCTTATTCAAGCCTTGACCTGTACTGGGCACTCTTCAATATGATTTATGCACACTTGACAAAAAGGCTTCTTATGTTTAACAGAGTTATGATTCCTCCACACACTTTGAGTGCATTGTCTTGGATGTACTCAACATGTACACCTTAATAACAGGGAAGGTAAGAAATACAATTTTATGCATTGCCCAATTAGTTTGGTTATGTTGTTTTCGATTTCATGTCATCCTTGAAGTCGATGGACATTTCCTTGATTAACTAACTTGCGTTTGTTTCTTGTTTATTGTTTCATAGAACCATGTCTTTCATATAAGGTTTAACCAAATTTCCTGGAATGTTTAAGCAGGTTTTTGACCTCAGTGTGGACCTAAGTGCTGCTAGTGTTGCAGAAGAATGAATAGCAAAGCTGTATATGGTGCTTGTGGTGATAATTGTGCTTTGTTCCAAGTACACTGAATTGCTTAAGTTACCTTACCTGTGGTGGTGGTAATCCTCATGCCGTGGAGGTTTATATGAGTTATCACTCACTTTTAATCATAGACTTGATATGTTATATATTGTCATTTAAATGTACTTCAAGTTTCAAACGTCGTTTCAAATGAAAACTATGTGTCTAGATTCCAGGCATGCCTTTGAGTTGGTTCAATGTATTTTTCGGTTGCGGAGTATGTGTGGAAGCATGTAAACAAAATGATAACTTGTCAAAGAACCATTTCTTTCAAGTTAATGATGTGTGGGGTGGATTCGGTTCTAATCTACTAACTTTAAACCAAAGGTGAATAATTAAGAACATCGTTTTGAACCCTGTCGATTGTTGGGAGAACACTTTGTTATATTCATGTTTGGAATAATACTACTCTTGAATCATGTATGTTTCTTTCGTTGGCAAGAAAATTTGGTTTTTGTATTTTTATTGAGTCCCACTCTCATGCAATATTATTAATTTTAATAATATCTTTAATAAAAAAGCAATTAAAATAAAACAATAATGTAATCCTAGTTTGAGTAAACATCAAACTGATGACACTATTGTTTTCATTATCCTACTTCTTAGTCCGACACTACACCAAACGTTTCACTAAGTTAGTCCAATTTAGTCTAGTCTAAACCAGTCCAGTTTAATCCTTGCAGCTAGTCCAGTCCGAGATAGTCTGGTGCAACAAACGCACTCTAAAGTCATTTTTTGTCTCATTAAACACACTTTCAAAAAGCTTAGTTGTGTTTTTTTTATACAATGATATTTGCACTAAAAAATAAAAGAAAAAATTAGTATCAAAATTTTCATTTATGAAATTCAAACTTACAACTTTTTATTTACAACTAAAAAAAGATACTTTTAGGGCGAAAGAAAAGTTGGAGGGCTAAAGTGGAAATAAATTTAAAATCTTGAGGGAAAAAATAAAAAGTTGAACCAAAATCGAATGGCTGGACGGCACCGCTGCGCCCCTTTGGTCCTTTACAAATTTAAATTTGTATTTAAAGGCATTTTCGCCTTGAACCCTAAACCCCTGCAAACCTAGTTCTAAAACCTCCGAGGCTGATAAACCCTAGCTTTTGGGAAAACCCTAATTTATCCGTTTCCTGTGAAATTGGTTTTGAGTTTTGCGTTTTCAAAACCTCGAGAATCTCTTTCTTCAAATCCAATTCTTATGAAAACAAAAACCGGCCTTAAAAACCTTTAATTCTTCGCTGTTTTGAAAAGTTTTTCGCAGTTCGTTTCTGAACGATATTATATATAAAATTTGGTTCCTTGAGTCGGCGTTTGTATTGTGGTTTTTCGTTTCTGAAATTACTTAAAGTACATATTTTTCAAACCTAAATATATATATTGTTAGTATAGTTTAATACTCTTAATACTTGAGCTTTCAAATGGCCATTGATGGTAGTTTCAGCTTGGGATCAGCACTGGGGAGGTTTCTTGCTCGGTGCCCGGAGCTCCAATCTTCTCCAAACTTTGATTTTCTGTCCAAAAAGGTACGTAAATTTGCTGTCATTTGTCAAGCTTTATAGGTTGCTGATCAATTAAAAGAAAGACAAATTCGTGGTTAGGTGTTACAGAAGTACTAGAAGGATGAATGATTTGAACTAATAATATTGCTGGTAAAATTTACTCTGTTTTTCGGCGTTTGGGTTTGCGCAGGGAGATGGTGTGACTGAAGATGAAGTGGTCAAAGCGCTAGTTGGGGTGTTCTTACATCCAAAATATACGATTCCTTTGATTGGATGTTTCCGTCCAATAGCTCAGAAGATCGTGGGCAAAGCTGTCGATTTGTTTCGGCTTGTGCCGAATTTGAGGTCAAATTTTGATGGGGGATCGGTTTCAAAATTTTGCAGAGCTACTAGTTTAAAAGAGGTTGATAATGTTATTGAGTTCTACAATGGAGCTGGGAGGGGTCTAGATCTCCATGAGCTTGCTTGTCTAGCCTTCTGTCGATCCCTTGAATTGGATCCTTTCTTGTGGGAGTACGTTCACTTCTCATGTTTATATATGTGATACATGTATGCATATGTCTTTAATGGATTCTTATATGTTCGTATTATGTACTTGTTCATGACATTCACCCACCTTTTAATGGTTGGAAACAGTTACTTGTACCATATCGATCTTTCTTTTCTTCACTTGCAGGTGTATAGTAGGTTATTTTCAATTTTCTCCACCACCATTTCAACGTGTTCTGCTGGGACCAAAAGTTTCTGATCTCCGTGTTGAGGTTAGTAAGCTTTGTATGAATAATTTGTGTGAAATGGAATGCTCTCTCTCCCCCTTACTCTCTATCTTACTCTCTTTCCCCCTCCCCTTGGCCAATTTTGTTGTCTGACCTTTAATGGTTCTTGATTCCACAATACCCATGGTTCGGCCCCTGTTTGGAATTTCTTTAGGCTTATATGAAGCATAAAATAACTGAACATTTTCTCATTGGTGATAAACAAAGCACCAAACAATGTTAGCAGGTGAAATATAAACTTGATAGAATGTGGTGAACAAATTGTTCAAAATTACACTTTAACACACTTTCCACACTTTTCAAGGATACGCAATTGGAGATTTCTTAGCTGTAACTGATATTATGTAGAGATCTGAAATTTTGTTTCATGAGAGGGTTCTATTCTTGAACTTCTTGTAAGTGAAGTGGTGGTGCTATCAATTATGCGGAAACAAAATAGACTTTGATCTTGCAACCCCCTGCATTCATGAGCTGAGCGTTCCACATTTGTTGAGCTGCCCCTTTTTGATATTTGGCTTTAATGTCATACTTTTTCTTTTGTAGGATGGAACTAGGGTATTGCTAGCCGTAGGGGTGTCCTACCGCCTCCTCATAGTGAAGTATGACTTTTTCTCTAAACTTCAGAAATGGTCCTGTTTCCTGGACCTTGTGGAGCAGTGTGCAAAACTTGACCTGCAAGATAGTACTTCAGAAGTTGTGAAGGTTATCAAAGACATAAGATGGTGTGGGCTACAAATAATTTCCCTCATTCTTAAGTTAAGTTGTAAAGCAACGGAGAACTTGGGTATTACAGATGAGGACGCGTTTTCATGTTTCTTGCGGTTGGTCTTATTCACTTCTTCCAGAGAGTTATTTCTTAAATAACAAATTTAATGACTCATTGTTGGTGCAATGTTTATCTTGATATTATTATTTCAGATGGGAGGAATTCTGTCAGGATGTATCATTAGAAAGTGCTGGCTGGTATGTTGAATCATCCAAACCAAATGAATCTGTGGATGGAAGCAGTATTTGCTGTCACAAAAGCAGTCTGCAGTCTTTTGGCCTTAATTCTGGGTCTGCTACTTCATCTCAATGTCATGTGATTGACCCACAAGCAAAGCGCCAAAGGTGTGCTTCTTAGAGTATTATCTTTTCCTTTTGATTGTAACATGTTGTGTTATCATAATGCAAATTCACAAACTATTGTCCTTCGCTCACACTCTCCTCATCAGAAAAACTGTGTATCTCTTTTCTCTTATATTCTTATTCTACCTATTTGCATTTGCAACTGTTCTTTTATTTTCTCACATTGCCAATTAACTTTGTTGGTATATTTAGGGATGAGAGATCAACTGGCGATCCATTTGTTGTGACATCAGCAATGAAGAGAACTGTTGAGATGGTGCTGTTAGCTGTGAAGCAAAGGTTGCCCGTTCTTCTGTATGGTCCCACTGGCAGTGGGAAATCTGCTCTCATCAGCAAGTTGTCCCAGGATAGTGGCAATCAAGGTATATATTGTTCTGTCCACTCTAGTTGAAAATCGGTTATTTAATTTGTGGTGATATATACCTGCAACAAATTGTTTCCATTGAAAATTTAGGGTGGGATTTAGGATGAAACCTGTGTTATCTAATACCTGCATTTGAAGCATATTTAAGTTAATATTGAATTAAAAAAATCAGTTCTTACACAAGATTTCATACTGTGACTATCCATACCTAATGTGCCTGCTGTATTGCAAGTGGTGGATTCCCTAGAGGTTAGGGTATTCCTCTTCAACCCACTTCGTCTTGGGTTCAAACCCTCCCCCTCTTAATGTATATTAATTGTAATGAAAAAGTCCATGCTGTGTTGCATTACATGTGTAACACTTTTAAAGGTCATCTATGCCATGGTTTCTTTTTTGAAGAAAAGATTCATATTATATGCCATGGTTTCTTAAGAAGTCTCATCAGCCTCTTACATAATTATTGCCCTATGAAAAATCCTTGGGTAGTTGAATATCATATAGTTGAACATTATGGGAAAACTGGTCCTTGGGTAGTTGAACATTATGGGAAAACTGGTCTTCTGTTTTAGAGAAATTCTTATGTAGTCCATATGAGTTCTTGGGTATCTGAACATGGTTTAGCAATTAGTTTAGCCACAAAAACAAACAACCAAGCCTTATCCCACTAAGTGGGGTCAGCTGTATGGATCCTAGAAAGCCACTGTGCTCGGTTTTACGCCAATTCTTCCATTAGCTCCAAGTACTCCATATCTTTTCTTATCGTCTCTTTCAAAGTCTTCCTCTATCCCTTTTGCCTTGAGCCTTCATCTATAGTCTCATCTTCTAACCGGAGTATTTGTAGGTCTTCACCATAACTTCTACTACTTCCATAGATTTTCCCATTAAGGTTCCTATATTCCCCATTTCTAAACGCATTCTACTCTCTTTGAACCCTACCCTCATGTTCTAGTTTCTTTGACCTCCCTTGTCCAGTAAGATTTTAGCAATTAGTTTTGCGAATTATCTATATTTTTGCAATTATATATCCTTTACTTTCTGAATAGTTTTCCTTGTTTCAGGGATGTTCCATTGTTGTTTTTTTTTCTTAATTTTTTCGCATGACTCGTATCTTATCTGGTTGTTTCCCAGTTCTATCAATTCACATGGATGATCAAATTGACGGTCGAACATTAATTGGAAGTTACGTCTGTACGGAAAAACCTGGTGAATTTAGATGGCAGCCAGGGTCACTTACTCAGGTTTGAAATCCTTCAATCATATGCAAGTGTACTTGTATAGGTGTTGTTTAACCTCAGTTGCTCAAATCAATTTCTCATTTTTGCAGGCTGTTTCTAAAGGTTATTGGGTTGTCTTCGAGGATATAGACAAAGCACCATCTGATGTGCGTTCCGTTATATTACCTTTACTGGAAGGTGCAAACCTGTTTGCAACTGGGAACGGACAGGTAAGAAGGGTTAGGAGTATGTTGATTTTTTCTTGTGATAAGAAACAAACTTTTATTAACTTCAAAAATAAGTACGAAGCGTGGATAAGAAATCCACCAACTATAACAAGCCTAAAGAATGTGAATTCAAGTCTTTAGGTTACTGGATTTTTATGTGAGAGCTTAAATTGAACACATTGAAATTTGTATTAAAGCTTCAAGTTCTTCAAAAACCCACTTCGAAGAGATGCTTCTTCAGGAAGCAGTAAAATTTGCTTTTAAAGCCTACAAGTACTGTTGAAGTTTTCTAAAGCGCTTATGGCACTACTTCTTGTCTTTATCCTTTCTAAAACTGGCCAGGAGTTCTCGTACGGCACATTCTAGCAGATATTGAGACAGTTCATTAGTGTCTTTGGGATATTTTTAATCTTTTCTGCTTGTTACCTCCCCTTCTGCTCTCTAGAGGTTTTGGTAGTTACCATAAGGTATCTTAAATTGATATATGTCCGTCCCTCTGCACTTCTGAGGTTGAATCTTGTTTGCAGAAAACCTTTAGCATTTCAAGTTCCTATCTTTTCCAATCTATTCGTATCTTAAAAAAAAGTTCCTATCTCTTTGTAATTGAAAGGTTCTTGCCACCGTAAGAATATATATATATAGGGAACTGTTATTAGTACTCTAAAATTCTCATTCTACACTCCTCACAAGTGTATTTTTCTTTCTAATTATATAAAGTTTGGAGTGCCAAATGAGATTTTTGGAGTGCTAATAACAATTCCCTATATATATATGTGGGATTGAATTTTCCTATCTTTTTGTAATTGAAAGGTTAGTCACCATAAGAATATATGCATGCATACATACACACACACACACACACACACACACATATATATGTGGGATTGAATCTTGAGAAACTATTTTTTGTCAACTATGATCTGCCCCCGATTATTGATTTCCATGTACACTGTATCTGGTATGCCCTTCCTGTTTTGTTTTAATTTATTATTTTCCTTTCTTGGGCTACAAAAGGGCTTTCTAGATTTTTTTTTTTGTGTACTTGCATTTTACTAGTGGTTGAAACATTTGTGATTATTGCAGGAGATCACGGTGGCAGGAAGTTTTCGGATTTTTTCCACTATTTCAACTCTTAATCTTGATGCTTCGTGCATTTCGGGAGGTTTGTGACCCCATAGAGCCACTCCCGGTTTCTTTTTTGTCCTTAGGCTTAATTTACATAACACTATTTAATGTCATTGGTTTCAATATACAATATGTCAGTATTTCATAAAAGTTTGATTGGTCAATTTCCATTGGTTAATTTCTTTTGAAATAGAGTCCTGGTGTGGGAGAGATTAGTGGAACTAAAAGTCTTCAATTCAATCCTTGTAGGAGCATTGAAAAATGGTATTGAATTGATTTAAACAAGTTGTTGTATGCTGTCAACCATTGTAATTCTAGATGGCATAGTGTTGAAGGTTCATCTGTAAATTAGAACAATTCTCTCGTCGTATATAAATGCCAGGCCACATGATTAATGAACTTTTTGTGGCAGGTAGGAATTCACTTTCCCTTTTTTTCAAAGTGAAGGTTCAACCCTCAACTAGCGAGGAGTTGCAAAGCATAGTGAAAGAATGGCATCCAAGTTTAGAGCCTCTTGCTGCGAAACTCACAGGTGTGTCCTGACTCCGTTTCTTAAAATTAGTTCATATTGGTTGATCCTTAGTTCTTACATACTTTTGGCTGGTGACTGTTCCAGAAACATTTGAAAGGATTAACACTGCCACATTA
This sequence comes from Pyrus communis, assembly GCF_041283825.1. Lineage (NCBI taxonomy): Eukaryota > Viridiplantae > Streptophyta > Magnoliopsida > Rosales > Rosaceae > Pyrus > Pyrus communis. The sequence continues at coordinate 34,595,656 of NC_142569.1, read as the reverse complement.
CAACAAAGTGGTGGATTTCAATCTGGAAGTTCCGCTTCTGTTTATTACCAAAGTAGATTCTCATTAAGGTAAGTAAAGTTGGTTACTGGTTTTCATATTGGTTTGTTCGGGGTTTTTACATTTTTCTTGTTTGATTTAATGGTAGGGATCTCCTCAAATGGTGCAAACGAATAGCAGGCCTCAACTTTATATTTCAGGGAGATAATTTATCTTATAAGAACCGTTCTTGTATCTATCAGGAGGTCTTAATCGATGAACTTCCTTTTCGTCTTTTGTTTTATTTCATGGCTAGCTTTCTGTATTAAGGTTTTGGAACATTGTATCATGATTTAGGCGGTTGACATATTTGCGGCCTTCTCAACCTCTACGAAGAATCGCTTAGCTTTGATGCAAGAGATCTCCAGGTTGTGGTTGTGGGAATCAACCATTCCAGACACCTTATACCCTTCTAATAAGCCGGAAGTCCAGGTCTAGTTGATTTCAGAATTGAGATTGCAATGTACTTTGTGTGTGATTAAGTGGAACTGTAAGTTTCTCATAATCAGAGTTCTACTGCAGGATTCAAATCCGTTGGATTTAAGAGTTGGTCGAGTTTCCCTACCTCGAGCAATAGAAAAGACTCAAACAACTGTTAGTCAGAGCTTATAACACTGTCTATATTTAAGATAGCTTCAATACAGATTTGGTGATATTCTTGTTTCTTTTGCAGTCGCGTGGTAAGAAGAAACCTTTTGTTGAGATTCGTAGTTCCGTTCACTCGCTTGAAAGAATTGCTGGATCTGTAAATTGGAATGAGCCTGTTCTCTTGGTTGGTGAAACTGGGACAGGAAAGACGACACTGGTACAGGATCTGGCTATGAGGCTTGGTCAGAAGCTAACAGTTTTGGTAATATTGCTTCCAAGGCTTTCTCCATCTGACTCTTTTATTGCTTTCTGACTTATCCTCCGGTTGCTAACTACATTATGGGTGTCTCTATCAGAGGTTGATCTACTTTGACTTTCTGTTTTGTTCCAGAACTTAAGTCAGCAGAGTGATGTTGCTGACTTACTAGGGGGATACAAGCCTATGGACATGAAATTTATATACAATCCCCTGTATAAAGAGTTTCATGATCTATTCTCTGAATCGTTTGATTTGCAGGTAGTATTTGTCTCAAAACTTCTTTTGTTGATTGTGGATATGTAACTTGGTGTAGTAACCTGTACCGTTATTTTCTTATATGCAGGTTAATTTCAAATTTTTTTGGGAGCTAGATAATGCTCTTAAGAAGGAGAATTGGGAAAGGTTAGTGAAAGGTTTTGGGCTCGGCGCTAAAAGATTTTTCCAGAAAGTCGAAGCAGCTAGATCTGTGTCAGTTGGACAGTCTGGAAAAAAGCGCAAGAAAGCTCTAGTTGAGGATCGAATTAAAGCCTGGGAAAAATTTTCACTGAAAGTAGAGAATGCAAGTGCACATGGAATGATATTTTCATTTGTGGAAGGAGCTTTTATAACTGCACTGGAAAAAGGTGAGTGGATTTTGCTTGATGAGGTGAATTTAGCTCCTCCAGAGACCTTGCAGAGGGTTATCAGCGTGCTGGAAGGAGAGCATGGATCACTTTGTTTAGCAGAAAGAGGGGATATTCACTACATAAAACGACATCCCAACTTCAGATTATTTGCTTGTATGAATCCTGCAACTGATGCTGGCAAACGAGATTTGCCCTTCTCTTTGAGAAGCAGATTTACTGAGTATTTTGTTGATGATGTACTGGATGACGAGGATCTAATTCTATTTGTTCACCAATATTTGGGTGGCAAAGATTCCAAAGTAAAGAATATTGTGTCTTTCTATAAAAAATCCAGGAAACTAGCTGAAGAAAAGCTGCAGGACGGAGCTAATCAAAAACCGCAATATAGCTTAAGGTCTCTCTACCGTGCTCTAGAATATACGACAAGGGCAGAAAGAGAATTTGGATTTGAAAAGGCAATGTATGATGGGTTCTGTATGTGTTTTCTCACTTTGTTGGATAGCAGCAGTTCTTTGGTTATGAAAAATGAGATCTTGAGTTCTTTGTTAGATGGAAAAATTCCAGATGAAGTACCTTATATTAAGTACCTGAGTAACTCAACTATTGAAGGGAGGTCTGACAACTCTAAGAAGTATACCGAAACTAAAAGTGTTGAGGAGCGTCTCAGGAATTTGGCTCGTGCTATTTGGATAAAGAAATACCCTGTTTTATTGCAGGGACCTACATCTAGTGGCAAAACTAGCCTTGTTCAGCATCTTGCTGCAATAACAGGTCATGAATTTGTACGAATCAATAATCATGAACATACAGATTTGCAGGAATATCTCGGTTCCTACATAACAGATGCTACTGGGAAGCTTGTGTTCCATGAAGGTGTACTTGTGAAAGCTGTACGAAATGGTTATTGGATAGTTCTGGATGAGCTTAACTTGGCTCCGTCTGATGTGCTGGAAGCATTGAACAGATTACTGGATGATAATAGAGAGCTTTTCGTGCCTGAATTGCAGGAAACCATTCATGCACATAAAAACTTTATGCTTTTTGCGACTCAAAATCCACCTGGTTTTTATGGTGGGCGGAAAATGCTTTCCCGAGCTTTTCGCAATCGTTTTGTAGAGATACATGTTGATGAAATTCCTGAAACTGATTTGATTGAAATCTTGCGAAAGCGGCAGCCTGATGTTACTGAAATAAGGTCTCAGAAAATGATTAAAGTGATGACGATATTGCAAAAGAAAAGGCAAACGAGTAAAGTTTTTGCTGGGAAACATGGGTTCATTACTCCGCGTGATCTGTTCCGATGGTCTGATCGTTTCGCACAACTTGGTGGTCGTGATCAGGTGGATTTGGCCCGAGATGGTTATTATCTTTTGGCAGAGAGGCTTCGTGATGAAGGCGAGAAATGTGTTGTTAGAGAAGTTCTAGAAAAAGAAATGGGTGCTAAACTTGTTGAAGACAGCTTGTATCTTCAGGTACTCCTCTCTCTGTTTTTGGGGGGGGGGGGGGGGTCTCTAGAGTTTGCTTTCTTGGTTCCTCACATGTTTCCTTTTGGTTGTATTTGTAATTTCTTTTGAATATGCATGTCCGGTGAATTTTTTTTATGGTGATTATGTTCTGATTTTTGTTTTCCACTTTTTATAGGAATATGTTCCCAGCTTTCCTGATGGTGCTGAAATTCCCAAGAATCTTCAAAAGTATGTAGTTTAGACTTGAATTTTGGTTTGGTGTAGTAGGTTTTGATTAGCTTCTGAATACTGATGATAAATTTTGTTGGTGTTAGTTGGACTAAAAGTATGCGAAGATTGTACTTCCTAGTGGAGCGTTGCTATAAAATGCGAGAACCTGTACTTCTTGTTGGTGAAACGGGGGTTGGGAAGACAACTGTCTGTCAATTGCTGAGTATTCTTCTGGGTTCAAAATTACACATTCTGAACTGTCATCAATACACTGAAACCTCTGACTTTCTCGGGGTTAGTTGTGAATTTTTATTTTATTTTGTGATTTTTCTTTTAACTCCTACTTGGGGATTCTCTGTATATATAAGGTTTTGGAATGTTACTTTATTTTTATTTCATTCAAGATCGAAATGATAATTAGTGAATGCATTGCAGGGGTTTTATCCTATTCGCGAAAGGTCGAGATTAACATCGGATTTTAAAAAAGCAATTGAAGAATTGTTGATGACACAGGTTTTTAAGCGGTTCCATCTGGACTCTGTAAGAATCCTTTATTTGTTTACTTTTCAAGCCTATTCCTTATCTGTTACACATTACCATCCTGAAGCATGCGTGGGACTAGTTTTTCTAATTTTTGTGGGATGTACTGTAGATCATGGGTAGTATGCGACTATGTGTTACATATTTGATGTGTGCGTGCGTGTGTGCGCGCGCGCGCACGTGTCTTATAAATGAAATATACAGCACCAGCTCCAGGTCGGACCCACCCTTTTTTCCATTCTTTCAAGAAATTGGGATTGTTAATGGTGTCTAATCCACTTTCTGTTAGATGATCTAAAACCGTCTTTTTAGATCTCATTTCGAGAGTTATGTTGCCAACGATCAATCGAATTGAAAATCAATTTATCCATTGATAATCATGTTGACTTTTGCTTATTTATTATTATTATTTTGCATGAAGATTTTAAAATTAGATGGTTCAGTTCATTGAACTAGAATGCAAACTTGGATCATCTAGCAAGCCCTGTACAAACAAAATAGATAAAGAGGGATCCTTTTCAAACGATTGAAGCTCTTTTATTAGGTCTATATGTAAAGGTCATCCGTGTAGAAAATCAGCCAAGTCAGAAACAATTTGGTTGTCTAACCGTGATCAAACAGACAGAGGGACACATAATTTCTGATACATACTCAAATAGTTGTGATGATAGTCCAATGGCTAATTGCTGTCTAAATTGACTGATTTTTCATAGGGTGAACACTTTAATTAAGACCTTAAAAATAGATTATTAAGATTATTGGATTGTTTACAATGCTCTCTTGCATTTCCCTTTTAAAGATGGATCAATCATAAGAAGCTGAAAATGCTTCAAGACTTGTGTCAAGTGAAAAGTATTTTCATTTTTTTATTTTAGTGAAAAATAGTAAGGTTGCTTAATGTCCATTATAAATTATAATAGTGATTTTTTCTCTTCTTTGTAGACTGTCTCTTCGGACATAGGTCAAGCCTCTGCAACATTGTCTAATCTGAACAAGACGATAAAAGCTTACAAAAAGGGTCCGATTTTGAATCCTGATGTCACCAATGAAGATGTGATGACTTTGGAAAGGATAATATTGAAGCTATCTGAGATGCACCAAAAGTGGCAGAAAATGTTTGAATGGTTGGATGGGCCCCTTGTGCAGGCAATGAGGAGTGGTGATCTCTTTCTTGTGGATGAGATTTCCTTGGCTGATGATAGTGTACTTGAGAGGTTGAATAGTGTCTTGGAAACAGAGAGAACGCTGTCTTTAGCTGAGAAAGGAGGTCCTGATCTGGAGAAAATTGTTGCTCATGAGAAGTTCTTTTTGCTTGCGACAATGAATCCTGGTGGTGATTTCGGTAAGAAGGAACTATCTCCTGCTCTTCGTAATCGGTTCACAGAGCTATGGGTTCCCCCTATAGATGATAGAGGTGAGCTTAGAAGTATTGCATCTCAGAGGTTGTCACCTGAATTCTCATCCATTTTGGATCCTTTGCTGAACTTCTGGGAGTGGTTCAACCATCTAAAGTCAGGAAGAACACTTACTGTGAGAGATCTACTATCTTGGGTGGATTTTGTTAATGTGACTGGAATCAAGTTAGGACATGTGTATGCATTCCTTCATGGGGCATTCCTTGTTTTGCTTGATGGACTGAGTTTAGGTACTGAAACTTCGAAGGGGAACAGCAATGATGTAAGGGAGCATTGCTGGTTGTTCCTTTTGGAAGAATTGAAGGTTTGTTGGGTTTCTTTCAACTTGAATTGTTGTCTGCTCGGATTGCTTGCAGTTTCTAATTTTGTTCTTTTGCCTGTCCATCAATTGGCTTCCATTGTGAAACATGACTCCTAGTGGTTTTATTGTCAATTTAATATCTCCATGCTTGCATTCATTGTAGGTAGCAGAGGAAAAACTTAGTGAATTGGACTTCAAAAAACTTTCAAAAATGCAAAACTATGGTTGGGGCGCTCCTGAAACAATTGAACAGGATTCATCCAGTGGTAGCATGCAGTGTGACAACATTTTTGGTGTGGATCCTTTCTATGTAGAGAAAGGTAACTATGCGATGCAACATGCACTCACTGTGTTTTATTGTTTTGAAAAGGTTACCCGTAGGCACTGTAAGGAACTGTTTTCTTCTCTCACGTTTTGTGGCACTGTACTTTAAATTATTATGATTGAATCATTTTGATGTTTGGTCTTCAATTTTAGTCACTCTGTCCTCCTATGATGTACTATAGGTTCTGAAAGTTGTGACACTGAGGGGTTTGAAATGTTGGCACCTACCACCAGGAAAAATGTCTTGCGGGTACTGCGAGCTATGCAGCTTCCGAAACCTGGTATATCTTTTCAAGTACCAATGTTGCTTTCGAGTGTCCCCTTTTTCTTTTTGCTTTTCATAGCCTATATTACATCTTGTTTAAATATCTTAATTTGTTTATGCTCTCCAGTTCTATTGGAAGGTAGTCCAGGTGTTGGGAAAACAAGTTTGATTGTTGCATTGGGCAAGTTTTCTGGTCACAAAGTTGTCAGGATAAATTTGTCCGAGCAGGTTGGTATTATTTTCCAGCTTTCATATTTTTATATAGCATAGACATATGTTTTGCTCACTGTTTTTTGTCTCTATGCATCTGGGGATGGTTCCTATGGTTCTGATGCAGACTGATATGGCGGACCTGTTGGGCTCAGACTTACCGGTTGAAAGTGATGAAGGATTGAAGTTTGCGTGGTCTGATGGGATCCTATTACAGGTTAAAACACCTTGTGTTTGAAGTTTAATATCTGTAGCTGTGACATGAATCCACCTTACTCTCATTTTCTTGTCTTACGTGTCAATTCTTGCAGGCTTTGAGAGAAGGTTCGTGGGTTTTGCTTGATGAACTTAATCTTGCTCCACAATCTGTATTGGAGGTATTATGAGGACCCCTTTTGTTTCTCTATGCAATTATATTTGTATCTCTTTCTCTATTCCGTTTTTCTATGGAAACATATTCGTTTCAAGGACTCCTTTATATTGTTTTGTATGTGTAATATGATTAATGGCGAAATGTGCCTTATTAGGGTTTAAATGCTATCCTGGATCATCGAGCTGAAGTTTTCATTCCAGAGTTAGGCTATACTTTTAAGTGTCCCTCGTCCTTCAGAATATTTGCTTGCCAAAACCCTTCCCATCAAGGTGGAGGCAGAAAAGGCCTTCCAAAGTCCTTTCTCAACCGTTTCACTAAGGTATTTGTCTGACTGTCATTTGAATTCCGTATATAGTTGTCTGAACCTCACTTTATTATGTATGCTTGCAATAGGTGATGATATAAATGTCTTTCATTGTTTCAGGTGTATGTGGATGAGTTAATTGAGGATGATTATCAGTTTATCTGCAGTTCCCTTTATCCATCAATTGACAGAACTCTGCTTTCAAAACTGATTGTGTTTAATAAACGGATGTACGAAGAAACCATGGTGTATCACAAATTTGCTCTGGATGGTTCTCCTTGGGAGTTTAATCTACGAGATGTGATTCGATCGTGTCAACTCATACAGGGTTTGAACTGCTTGTTATCTTTTTTGTTTTTATTTCTTCGCAAAGTTGTATTTTGGATAGTGCTGTATTCTAATATTTTGTTTTCAATTCAGATGCACCCTTTATGTCCAAGGAGTATTGCTTCCTGGACATTGTTTATGTTCAAAGGATGCGTACAGAATCAGACCGTAGAAAAGTCCTACAGTTGTATGAGCAGATTTTTGAGAGGAAGCCACATATAAATCCTTACCCACGAGTTCACCTCAGTTCTGGATACTTAATTGTTGGAAACACTTCCATAAGAAGGAATTGTGTTCAGTCATCTAAACTTCCCAGCAGCACACTTAAAATTTTGCCTGAAATCCGTCAAAGCTTGGAAGCAACTGCACAATGTGTAGAGAATAAATGGATGTGTATCCTGATTGGTTCAGCATCGTGTGGTAAGACCTCATTGGTCAGGTTACTAGCTGAGCTCACAGGAAATGTGCTGAATGAATTACATCTTTCATCTGGAACTGATATATCAGAAATACTTGGATGCTTTGAACAATATAATGCCTTCCGAAATTTTCGCTTGGTTGTTGCTCATATTGACTCCTACGTAAAGGAGTGTTGCAATTTGCGATTAGAGTCCTCAAAGGATGCAGTTTCACTTAGCAAAGGTTTTATTCCCAGATGGTTTACTTTCTTGTCGAGCGTTAATTGGGATTCTAGTTTTACTTCTACTTTTCTCGAGGATACAGGGAGATTTTCCAGTTCTCTTGCTTTGTTAATTGAAGTCATTGACAATCTAAAGTTGGTTATAACTGGGGCAAGCAAAGATCTTGATGAACTTAGGATGACAACTATCAAGTTGCAAAAGGGTTATGAGAAGGGGCCAATTTCGGCAAAGTTTGAATGGGTTACGGGAGTATTGATAAAGGCTGTAGAGCGTGGAGAGTGGATTGTTCTAGAGGATGCAAATTGTTGTAATCCCACGGTATGTAAGCTTTGCCATGCCTATGCGTTATTTACCCTCTAACATTCATGTTATTTGTCACTGTCCAGTAATGTTCACTCTCCCTATACTTGTTTGTCATGTGACATGGTTTTTTTTTATTGTTAAATTAGGTACTTGATAGGATCAATTCTTTGGTTGAGCTGTCTGGATCAATTACAATTAATGAGCGTGGGGTTGTGAATGGAAAACCACTTGTTATTCAACCGCATCCTAATTTTCGAATGTTCCTGACTGTAAACCCAACTTATGGTGAAGTATCCCGAGCAATGAGGAACAGAGGAGTTGAAATATTTATGATGCAGCCGTATTGGCTACTAGGCGAGAGTAGCAGATTCAGTCGTGACCGTGAGGGTACTGAACTAAATGATGTAAAAAGATTCCTTGTTCTTTCTGGCATTCCCTTTGCCAAATTAGTGCATTCAATGGCCAAATCACATATCTATGCTAGAGCAGAAGGATTACGTGCTGGTGTTTCCATCACATATCTTGAGCTTTCCCGATGGGTTCAGTTGTTCAAACAACTTCTAATGAATGGAAGCCAGCCTTTGTGGAGCCTTCAGACAAGCTGGGAGCATATATATCTCAGTACACTGGGTGAGGTTGTCGGAAGAAATGCAATTAGTCGTGTCAAATACACATATTTACCGGTAACTGAATTGTGTGAATCTAAGTTGTCAATGCACCCATCTTTGTGTTTGCCTGGAGGATGGCCAGGGCCATTAAAGCTGAGGGATATTGCATGGAACACGAAAGAAGCTCGTGTGAAGACTAACTGCATGTACCTCGAGTTCCTGGGGGGCAAGTACGCATCATACCAATTACAACTCGCAAGTAGTAGGTGCTCTATGCACCAGGATTCAACTGCTCGGGAACTAGTGACTTACTTGAGGGGTACAGGGATGCTAAATGAAACTGTGGTTCACAGGGCTTCCCCCTTTTTGACCTTAAACTCTGTGGACAATGCTGAAGTTGATAAGGCCTTAGCAAAGGTTGAGCAAAAGCTACTTTTTGCTGCCAAATGGGCCATTGAACAAGCTACTGAAGGTGATCTCAAGCTGTACCTTCTATGGTTTAACTCATATTGTTCTCAATTACAGTGCTTCCCTCAGTTCAAGCATTTTGTGGATTCTATTATACAAAGTAAGAAGCATCGTATTTGGGAATACATGTCCCTTCGATATCATGACCTTGCGTCTATTCACAAAGTAGAATTTGAAAAGCAGCTGATACCACTGCTCTCATTTGAGTTGGTGGATGCAATTGAGTCAAATGACAGGTCCAATTATCAAAAGTGTTTTCACAATGCTTTGAATTTTGTAATGCAACTGAGGCTCACTTATCAACAGTGGAATACTGAGAAAAGCTATGATTATAGTAAAGCTCACCTGCTAAATAAAGGTCGTTACTTAGAAGTGTTACAATCTTTGCAGAAGTTGGAGGGGGAATTCCTTTCTAAGTTTGCTGATTCATCTGTCATGCTAATTGAGTCCCCATCTTTTGATGCACTCATTCAGTTGTACACTGACCTTCTTGAGGATCATATATTATTTTGGAAAGGTTTGAAGTCATCTGACTCGGATATGTTGCTAATCTTTTGGCGAATGGTGTTGAAGCATGCTGCAAAATTGAAGGACTTCTTTCCTGAAGCAGTGTATAATCTGCTGGTAGGCTAATAGTGATGTACTTCTTTAGCTTTCTTGTGATGTATTTTTGTCTTGATTTTTTTCTGTTTTTGTTTTGTCTGGAATAGAAAGAGAGCGGGAAGCTGGAAAGTTCTTTGCTTTTCCACTCAAAGAAGTCCTTGCTGTGGGTTTATGGCGGTCACCCAATTTTGCCTTCTTCTGTTAGAATATTTGAAAAGCAGCTTCAGATTTTGGAACTTTGTGAGTCGGTTTGGCCAACACGAGCAAGATTATTTGTCCATGGTAGGACATTAGCTTTCTCTATTTCTTTGGTTACATTGACTTTTGAGCTTATATAATGCTGTCTATGTTTGGTTGCTGTTACAGCGAATGATCCTGTGATTGGGGTTGCATCCTCAAGTTCTGATCTCCGCTCCCTTGTGTTGGAAGGTTGGTTTTTATTTTTTTATTTTATTTTTTATTTTAACATACTTCTTTGATTGTGCTCATCCAAATTGATTTGTGGCCCCGTCATTACAAGTTTTATGATATTATTAACTTATATAGGTATTTCCATGTCATCATGTATCACGGGTAAATCTGATTCTTATGAGGATGAGGACCAAGTTGTTCAACGGCTGGATGGAATTTATCAGGTGGGAGACCTTCCTGTTTCCACAATCACCATTTTGAGTATTCCTATCACATGTTAATGAAATACATATCTGTACTTTTTTTTTCCGGCAGAGTCTTTTGCAAATGTTAAAGGAAAGAGTCAAATTGAAGGAGGCTTCAAGGTCAAAAAAAGTTTTGTCCGAAGTGACTGCATCTGTTTGTTGTTCTTTTGGTGACGAGGCATTAGGTCAGACATTTGGGCATGGCTGTTGGCAGGACACATATCCTCTGACTGATAGTAAAAGCTTTGCCCTGGATATGAAACTACTCCAGGATCTATCATCTATCATTCTGGTCAATAGAGAAGAAAAACAGCTGGTAAGATCATCTCAGTGGTGCTTTGAAATTTATAACCACAAACTATATACGACATCATTCTAAGCTCATGAAGGAATTGCTTATAATTCATAGTCCCTCCAGTGCTTTTTTTATTTTATTTTATTTTTTTTAACTGTCGGCTTTATTTGCTTCCGGTAGACTCATATTATTTAAGTTTTATACTTACTCTGGAAACTAAGGGGTTTAGAGTAGGTATTTTCTTGTTGTACTTGTTTAGGTAACTGCTTGAATGGATAAGTTCTGTAAGCAATTAGTGCATAATAGTTATTCATATTCATTTCTTGTGTCTACTTATCCTTTTTGAGAAATCAAAATTCCAATTTGGATGCTGTACTCCATAGTTACTTTCCTTACTTTACTAAACATAGTTATTGGAAAACTGCAACCCCGTGGAGAAATGTAGGATATATTTTCCTTTCCCCTTCCTATTCCTTGAACTGAACAGAGCCCAAGTTTTTTGGAAGCAAAAAGATGAGCATGGTGTTATGGAGGTGTTTTGTAAATTTTGGGTGATCTAAGTGGAAGGGAATAGGAGGTAGCAAGGGCCGATGATTTGCCACTTGTTAGGGTGTGGATTCGGCTTCCCTGTGAGTGTCACTATGTTGAGAGTTGGTTTTGGATTTAGCTGTGCTCTTAGCCTCTTAGTATTTATCCTTGTTACTTTTCAAGTTGTTGTTCAGTAGATACCTTTTCCCCTGCATTATATTGCTCTTTTCCTTGTCAATGGAAGTATTTTCTTATGGTCTTACCTCCAAAAGAAAAATGAACTTGTTTTTAATGCAAGCATGTTTTTTTATGAAGAAACAAAATTTTATTGCAAAGAAACAATAAAAATACAAAAGCCCGCAAAGACACACAAAACAAGATAAATAGCACCATCATCCATACGTTTAGAAACTATAGAAACAACACAAAACTAACTAATAGCCGCATGCTAGTTACGCCAAATTTCTGAAAAAGACAAATCTCTAAATTCTGTCGTAACCAAAGCCCACAGAGATGACCATTACCGAACATTATCCCACATATCCTCCCTTCTACTGCCTTCGTTGTTCTAAAAAATCGGCTTGTTTCTTTCCATCCAAATGACCCAAAAAATAGCTGAAACTATACATCCCCATAAGACCTTGATTTTCTTCCCCTGTCCTGATAATTTATGTTCCTCTACCATAAGAGAATAACAATGCCTGGGTAAAACCTAACTGATACCGAACTCCTTAAACAACTTCAATCAGAGATTTAAAGCCACCGGACAGTGAAGAAACAGATGGTCAACAGGCTCTGAACTTAATGCAAGCATGTTGCTACCTTAAAGGACAAGTAATTGTGTTAATTTTACTTATCTTTGAATGACAGGAATTGGCCAAAATATTGAACCATCTGAAGTATGCATTGACATTCTCAGTGAACAATTCATCTAGACCCCCTCAAATGTTTCTTCCCCATCAGAAGATTTTCTGGATAATGGATTTGTGGAGTTCAGTTGATTCAGGTCAATGAAATTTTCTGTTACATTCGTTTACCTGTTATGTCATCAGTGTGCTTATCTTTTTTCTTTATGCTGCAGTGAATACAAAAATTTCCAGCTTTGTACTTGAGATGTGGTTTCGGTGGCATCAATCCTTGTGGATTTATTGCCCAGTTTCTGTCGAGGTACATATATTATCTTATGTGGTGGGATATTTGCGCTAGCAAATTTCATTCACTGACTCATTTCCGGTTTCATGGTACTCTAATTGCATGCAGAGCTTCTTAAGCACAGCTGTTTACGATATTCAAGTACGTGATATTCCAGTACCTGATGTGCTGATTCACCCTGTGGTAACAGCAACAGTCTTCCAGTTACTGTAAGATGTTTGCTTCCTTTTAAAGTATTACTTATTCTACACGTACCTGGCCTGGGTAGAAATTCTTCATGATGGTCTTCTATATTTAATTTATAAGGAAAATTTTTCATTCATAGTACTTCTAGTTTTGTCAGTTTCAAGTTTTATTAACAGTAACGACTATTTCTCATGACACATTTGAACCTTATCATTGAATACATTTTTACATATATCTTTGTTAATTTTTTCATACCGAGATGCTTGTTTAGCTATTGATGTGTCTTTAACATGTGATCTTGTCATCGCTTTCCTTCTCTCTCTAATTAATTAGGAAAAGCACATCTTCTATCAAGGATTATGTTGTGAGCTCTCTGAAGCTTAGAGGTGCATCGTGTAATCTATGGCGCAGTTCTCTCCCAGGAGCAAATTTACCTTGTTTTCTACTATCCACTGCTCGTTCTCTGTTCCAGCAGGTAGAGTACCTTTTTATGAGTTGTTGACTAAGCTTTTCACAAGTATAATACATATATATTCATATGATGCTCTGCTTGTAGATTATATATGCACACGAGAAGTCTTTTGACTCTGACCAATTCGCTAAGATCAAGTCAACTTTAGAGGTATGTTGTTATAAGTTGTCTGAGTATTAAATAGTTTGTTGAACAATTAAGTGCTGCATGGAATTGGGTCATGCCATTCTGTTTTTACATTGGGTTTAGTCGTAACATTCGGAATTTTGTTACCCATATTCTTCTCCTGTAAACTTGTGATACTTTTCAGAATTTTATTACTTCGAATTGGGTTATAGTTTCATTTCATTCTCACTTCATAACACTAGGATTTGTAAGCGGTTTATCATGAGACGATACTTTCAAATTTTTATTACTTTGAACTGGGTTATACTTCCGTTATGTTTTCACTTTGTAACACTAGGATTTGTAAGTGGTATACCATGAAATGATCATTATTTGGCAAGGCTAATTACTATGTCTAGAGGAAATCAGAATTAACTTTTTCGTTAACAATGTCTAATCTTAACGATGTCTAATCACAATGAATTTCCCAAAATAATTAGATATTGACTGCTCTATTGTACTTCGCTATGGTAACAGCAAGGAACCGGTGTTGTGGGATCTCTTATTTCAGAGTCAAGTCATCATGGTCTGAAGGAGTCGGTGGATATGTTTATCGAGCCACTGCTTCGAAACCTCTATCCCCATTACTCATCTAAAGGTATTCTTTAGGAATTCTTTGTGCATACAGTTTTGGCGCTTGTGAAACCCTCATCGTTTTCATAGTGTTCAAATATATTTAACATTTATTTTTGGTTCACACTGAAGTTATCTGCATCCATATCCAGATTTTGATATCATTCATTCTTGTGACAATTTTTTTTTTCTTTTTACTGGCAAGGCTGTTTGTTGGTTTATAAATTGTTTTCAATTATATTTAATATTTACTTGAATTTTCAGAGGTTGGCTTTATTCAAGGCTGTGTTTGGCTGCGTCTTGGGATATTACGTCTTAATCTATTGCTGTGCTGTGATGATTTGGATCCTGCCATGAAATACCATTGCAAGAATTCACTGTTAGCAGAGAAAATATCGTCGCTGAAACTTGAAATTAAGGTTTCTTCCCTGAATATATTTTTCTATTGCACGAGTTGTTACAAAAGTGTACTGACATTATAATCATCTTTTACACGCAGGCACTTATTGGTATTTTAGTAGGCATGTACAAATTGACATTTGTGTATTTGGCATAATCCTTTCGGTGGCTGATTTCTGTTTCTTGCATATTGCTTTGTATATATTGAATTATTTCATTTTGTTCTACTGAAAGTTTGTTTGCTCTGAAGAAACATGTTAACATACTTGTCTATATGTGTGCATGCTTCTGCAGTGGCACTATATGTGGTTGCATCACTAATTCTGGTTTTGTTTTGATGTTTTCCCGAAGATCTGAGGTGTTGCTGCAGCTTTCATGTGTCTTATAGAAGTGTAATCCTTGTTTATTGTGTTGTACTGTTTGTTTATTTTGTAAAGAGTTATGTATCTTATTAAATATCTGTCGGGAGCAGTTACATCCCAAATAAGCGAAATAGTGCATCAAAAACTGTTTATAATGAATGTAAGTTAATAAAGTATCTTAACGTATTATGAAGTTACAGCTGTGATCATCTATACTGACCGGTTGCAAGTATCATGTGCAGTTTTACGGTTTATTTCAAATAAATTATGAACTTATGACTGCGAAACTAGTTTTTAATGATTCAATGAGATTAAAGCTGAATTTTTACAATGAATTCTTGTTTTCTGGCTAGGTTCGGCAAAAAAGTGAATATTTGGCCGGGCAGATTTCTACAAGATATTCTCATGAAAAAAGGTCACAGGCGTTGAACAAGCTTGAAGTGGAGCACAAAAAGCTACAGAGAAAGGTATAACAATTTTACTTTTGCTCCACACTATCAATATATTTTGAGAATTCATATACTTAGTGGAGTCGTTTTTGGTTCAAAATGCATCACTCTATTTACCTTTTCCAGCGAGAAAACAATGCACATGATTAGCGATGATAGCTTTGTCTGCTTCTTCTAAAAGGCATCTTGTCTTTTTAGAATATATTAATGACCATTATTGCAAGTCATGTGTTGTGCCTGTTGAGCTATGTGAATGGTGAACCTTATTGTTTTGGATTTTTATTTTCTGTATGTTTAAGAGTGAACCTCTCAGTCATACTATATACCACCTTTTTTTTTTTTTTTTTTTTTTTTTTTTTTTTGTTGTTTCACTGAGGTCTTTCGTGCACATGCACATGCACTTTGACCGATTAACTGGTTGTGTTTGTATTATATTCAATCATATGGTTCATAATACCTCTGTTTTTTTTAAAAATTCTTTTTTGAGTTTTTTTGGTGACCATCCTCAGTTTCTCTTCTCGTTGTACTTCATGTGTCTCCTGTAGTGCTTCTTTTCAGAAACCTTTAGAATGCGTAGCTTATGCTTTACTGAGTGTTCTTCTGGGCATAGGATACCTCTTACCGATTGTACTTGATGGATTTTGGTTTAAAATTTTGATATTATGTTCATTCCTACTGTGTGTCATAAATTTTGTCAAATGTTTTTCAAACCTTGAGTGCTATGATCATTTGCTCTTCTTTTTGTACTTCTGGTGTCTCCTTTTAGCGTAATGTTTCTTTAGTAGCAGCCCTCTCTTGAATGCATAGATTATCTTTAGTCATTAGACTCATTACTGATGTTAGAATGTCAGGACCCCGAATTGGTAATCGGTGGAGAGGCAATATATCTTTTAAGCTCTTTATGCTAGGATCCTACCCTAATTGTGGGACATTCTGAACTGGTTCTGCTTGAATGAATAGGATCTTATTCATATTCTTCTTGATGGATCTTGGTGTCTGAAATTTAAGATTTTGTGGAATAGCCTCTACATATACTATATTTTCAGCTTCACCGGACTTCAGGTAGCATTTCTTCTTTAGCTGTCTCTTCTTTTTTTTTCTGACGATAATCTTTTGTTTGGTGCTTAGATTGTGTTCCGCTCTGACTACCGGAAATTTAAAGGCTTGAAACAAGAATGTAACAAGTTTCTTGAACGTGTCACATCTGATGAATTTTTTCAGCATGTTACATCTGATATGTTTTGCAAACACATTTCATGTTCAGAAGTTTCAGTTGGTAGTGTTGATGCCATTAATTTACAACAGATTCTTGACCAAGGCATTAACTGGCAGGTATGTCTCTAAATGGTGTGCAATATTATGCTTGATAATTGTCAGTCTATTCATTCTGTTTTAAGCTGTTATTATGTTTTCAGCTTTCCAATTGTTTTAACCCTTGATTTTAATTCTTATGTTTATCTCAGAAAATGGCAACTGGTTTTATTGAACAACTATTATCAGATGAGTACCGTGAGTACACAGATTTTGTTCAACCAGTTCTGGTTGCATTATATGAAATTAAATTGGGCTTGGCGCTGATTCTGTCTGGCATCACACAAAAGATAATCCTAAGTAGAGTTGAGATGGCCAATACAGATATGCTTATGGTATTTTTTTTATGCTTTTATGTTTGTGGATTTTGGCGGTGTTTTGTTGCTTTAATGACTTACTTGGAGAGTTTGACAGGGATCAATTTGCTCATTCATGAGATTCCCCCGGGTATCAGTTCCGAAGACCATTTCTATTGACTTAAACAGTGGTTCGAGCGAATTTCCCTATAACATAGAAATTCCTACAATCTTGAATGCTGATGACATAAGTCATCTTGAGAAGTTGATCACCTTTTCCAGTGGTGTTCTGAGCGATGATATGGTGTGTATTGCATCTTATAATCTTTTTCTACACAGGGTATCCCGTTTAAGTGTGCTTGAAGTTTTACTTCTGGATTATTTCATTCACTAGAATTGTTTGGCATAAAATTCAATGCTCATAATATATTGTCCTACAGATATCTGTTTCACAACTTAAAGCTTCTCTGCACCGAAACATTGTTGTCCGTGTTGCACATTTCGTTGCTAATGCGTGGCTGATGGATTATGCATCTTTTATGGTTTGTTTCTTTCCCATTTTGAAACTGTTCGAGTGAAATTTACTCAAAGTTATTGACTTCTGATAATACATTTTCTTTGTGATTCAGGTATTGGATAAGATATTTAATGTGTTTGCCAGTCGTTGGATGAGTATGAAGATTCAATCTAAAAATGAAGAGGAAGCACATTCTCAAAAATTCAAGTTTAAGCCTCGTGCATTAAAACTTGAGAGTATAATTGATCTCAACATATCATCTCTTGGGAAGTTATTTGCAAATGAAAGCTTCTTAGAATGGAAGGAATTTCTTTCTAAAGATATGCCTATTGAAAGGGTAATGCTTCTGTGCTTTTTCCCGCTTCCTCTTGGAAGTAATTTTCAGAGTTTGTGTATTTGTTCATTATTTGCGTTCTGGTTGTAGATTTCATGTATGCGTATTCTTCCTGGGTATTTTAATACTTCTGTACTTTTTCCTGCTATTCTCATAATAAAATATTACCCATTCAGGAGGAAGATTTGAAAGAACAAGAAGATTTAGATGAAGAATGGAGTTTTATGGATGATTCCCTTGTTAACGACGTGGTCAATGCTCACAATCAGTTATTTGGTTCATGTAATCTCGTTCTAGCAGTAAGTTGTCTGTGAAACTTAATCCACAACTACTATTAACTGCTGAAATCAACATCTTTTTATTTTTTGCCTCTATGCTGTATTTTTTCACTCCTGATCCATAAGTTACACATATTACCTTTGTTCTCCTCTCATGCAAAGAATTTTGTTTGATGCCGATTTATTTGCTATAGTGGCGTAAATTAAGTTTTAGGGGTGCTAGGAGTAATAGTTCCGCGGACATAGGCATAATTTACCGTAATTCTTTGTTATGTATGTTCCAGACTATGATGGGCCTTAATTTTTGTGATGTATGTTCTTTTGCAAATCAAGATTGTTATCCGTGGAGAAATTTTTTTGATGTAAGTTCAAGGAGGCAGGAAAATATTTGGTCCGAACTATGGGTTGGAAATGTTTTGTTTTTAGTTTTGCTTGGCTATGGAGGGTGATGTTCTTCTATTTTTTTTCTTGTTTGGTGGATTCTTGGTCCACTTTTATGTAATTTTGTTTTACTGAGTACTAAGGTGTTCACCTTAGAAAATAATACTAAGAAAACATATTTGGTGTGTCACTTTCTTTTTCTGATATCCTGTATGTGTTTACATTTGAGTGACATTGTTTATTTTTCATGCAGCCGGGTACTTTCCATGTCAGCGATCTGGACAAAACGCTTTCATTCATTGATTCTCATACGCTTGGAGTAGGGATGATCAAGGGTGAAGATTTTTTTGCGGTGGCTTTTTTTCTTTCTTGCTTTTCTGTGTTATACTATGTTTGCATAGTAATAGTCCTTTTCATTTCCAGGTTTAGGGGGTTCATTTCTTTCCAGTCTGGATGCTGCACTTGTACCAGAGAATCTGTTTCGTATTTGTTTGGAGCATGAGCAGAAGTTTGTTTCTTCTGATACGTCAGTCCACAAATATAACTTTTACAAGGTTTGTAAACATTTGTGTCCTAGTATGAATATTTTATCTTCAGTAGCATCATACCAGTAAACTGACTTCCATATCTTATTTTGTAGGATTCAAATGCTCCGAAGATGTATGAAATGGTGAAATTGCTTACTGGTCTTCAACAGCGAATTCATACCCTTTTAATTGAGTATGAAGATCATCATGAACTTCAGAAAATCATGAATGCTGTTGAAATGCTTATGAATATTCCACTGAACACCTGCCTAGCTAAGGTATTGATACTTCCAATTAGTACCGTAAATTTATTATGTTTAACAAGTATTTTATCAAAAAATCTCTACAAAAGATCATTTCACCGTTTTTGATGCCAGAAGTTATCTTATGCCAAGGCTACAATTTTCATCCTTGTATATTCTTTTCCCTGCGTAGGCCCTTTTAGGATTGCAGTTTCTAATTAACAAGCTCCATACATTACAAGAAAATGGTTCACAATTCACGTTCTCTGGTAAGAGTTCTCATTCAATGAGCATTTCCTTCGTGGTGGAATTTGTTCATTTTTTAATGTTCACTTTTTCCTATGCCTTCTTAATTCTTATAGATCAAGTCAAGCCCATTCGTGAACTGGTGTTCTCGTGGCAAAAGATGGAGTTCAATTCCTGGCCTGCCTTACTTGATGAGGTGCAGGATCAGTGTGAGGTTAATGCTGGAAAGGTAAATCAAAGTTACTTGTAATTGTGAAAGTTAAATCAATAGAAAAGCAACAATAATTAACCCATAAAAAAGTTGAGTAACAATAATGTTGAAGAATGGCCAAAGAAAATAAAATTAATGAATCCCGATTTATTCATTTCCTTCTTGCAAAATATCACTCATGTTTGAGAAAATATTTGAGCCTTTCTGGTTTGTGCTTTGTGGTTTTAATTATCAATTATTGTTCAAGTTTCAATGGCTCTTTATACCCAATCCTTAATTGAATCATAAATTTCCACTACTGCCGTAATGTAATATGACAGTAATTTTTTAATTAGGCGAAAAAGCCCTCTTAAAGAAATAATACCTTTACCCACCCCAGTACTAGTCACTCATCTCCTCCCATTGAAAATCCTAAACATAAATTGGTACAAATGAATCTATTATTAAAAAATGGATGATCAAATGGTAGTTTGGGAGGCTTCAAATGCGTAGCAAATGAACAATATCCATTTTTATCTTGTTTAAATCTTTTTGTAATTTCTAAAACTGGAATCACGGGATATAACCTTCGGCTCTGCATCACCTTGTAACTTTCAAGTCAACAACCAATCAACATAACAAAATTGGGTTGATTCAAGGCTAGTATTTGAGGAAGATGGTATGGTTTACTTATGAAATCAGAGATTTTTAATAAGACAGGTGTAAGATAGAATCACGTGTCAACTTACGTAAAAATTAAGTTCAAATGAGGCTCTCTTAGCTTAATTGATGAACGCCTTGATTTTGCAAGTTCATTTCTCTAATATAGTGAATAAAATTTCTTAGTTTTTGATTGATTTTGCATATCTAATTTTATGCTTTTGTCTTGTCATTCTTGCAGATCTGGCTTTCGCTTTATTCAGTTCTACGACCTTCTGATGCTGTTGAATACGAAGAATCTACTACCCATAGGCACGTTCAGAATATGTTTATTTATTTTTTCTTGAATATTATTTATGGGAAACTTTGTGGTTTACTGTTAGATTGTGTGACATGTCTGCAATTTTGCAGTTTGGAAGACTTCTTACGTTTATCCAGTATTGGTGAATTTAGAAGGCGCCTTCAACTTCTTTTTGCTTTCCTTGGCCAAATAACTACTGGTACAAACCTACAGGTTTATTCAAGGTATGATAGTAAAACTTGCGTACTATTTTTTTGCTCTACCGTACTGGTAGTAAAATTACTCTTAATAGGTTCATGTCAGAGATGTTAAAATTATAGTTTTCAGGAGCAAATGCTTCCATTTAAAATACTTTTTCCTTCGGCAAGGGATATTAACTGTTAAC
Source organism: Pyrus communis (assembly GCF_041283825.1). Classification (NCBI taxonomy): domain Eukaryota; kingdom Viridiplantae; phylum Streptophyta; class Magnoliopsida; order Rosales; family Rosaceae; genus Pyrus; species Pyrus communis. The sequence continues at coordinate 34,574,884 of NC_142569.1, read as the reverse complement.
AATCATGCAGTGATTGTGAGAAGAAAAATGTGAAGATTTTATACAATGCATTTGGATATTACGTGCAATTCTTACCAGGGTGAGTTCATCAACTCAATGTGCCCTTTTTTCCCATTCTCTGTTTTCTTTCTTTTCCCATCACAATCTTTGAGATATTGCATTGTTTTCATCAGAATTTTGGCACATATGGATTCTAGTAGAAGGGATATAGAGATGGAACTCAAGAAAGAACTCAAACTATGCCAGTGGGAGCACTGTGAGAGTTTTCTGGACTTTGGGAAAGTCGAAAGCACAAGGAAGAAGCTGAAGAAGATTATAAAGAAGTACACTGTAAGTATATATAGTTTATTCCACAAACTTGATGTTCCTTATTGCTAATTGGGTGATCTCATGACTAGGTGTATTCCACGAACTTGATGTTCTATTGTAGACTTTCTGTTACCCTAATATCTTCTATGTCGGTCAACGTGTATTGGTTTGGTTCTGAATCTGATAGACTAGAATGTAATTTTTGTTACATCTGATGCTTTCCCTGAGAATTTAATTTCTTTTTAACTAATATCCAATTGTCATGTAACTTCTTTAATTTGGCTGGAATGTTATCAGAATTCTGGACACACTGTTGATCATGATCATTGACCTAGCGTAATATTGTCTGTATGCGTGGCCCTCGTCTGATAAAAGAACAATACTTGGTTATGTGCTTTTTCCATATTTACTTTGATGAGGTAATGATTATATGCCTCTGTTCTTGTTTGGATAGGTCCTACTTGAACAACCTGTAATTGTTTTTCTTGAGCAAGATATTGTGAAGGGGGCTGAATGCCTGCCTCAACAAGTTCAAAAGTTCCTCATGGATAATGTGAACCCAAAAATAGGGACGGCAGATGCTGTTTTTGATTTGACTGTGTTGAATGACAAAGATAGGTGTATGTGGTACACTGATTGGATAAAAGAAACAGATTCTGCTATGAAGAATCTGAAGAAATTACAGCCAGATAGAACTTTTGAATTTGCATATCCACAGTCTAAAGGTGCTGGAAGTTTCTTCTATCTTCATGAAGTTACTTGATTTTCTTTTATTTCACTCTTGGGTTCTTACTTTTTGAATTTACAATACAGAACTCTGCTCAGACATTGCTGCAATACTAAGGCAGTGCCCAGCTTCTCTTGTCCCTTGTCCTTCATACAAGGAGGAATGGAGTGCTGTGTGGCTCACACTTCAAAAAATATTTAAAGATGCAGTAGATTGTTGTGATTTGTGGAAGGATGAAAGCAAGAGTCAAAAGAAGAGACGGGCTTTTTCTTGCCTTCTAAATCTTTTAAAAAGCAGCGGGTTGTCAAGGGACATTTTTATAGAGGTATGAACATTGGATTTTAGCTCTTGTTCTTCAGAGCATATTCTTCATATATCCATATATAACTGTGATCAACTGAGCCGCTAGAAATAACCATTGTGCCATTACAGAAAATAAACTTAATATATAAGTGTTGCCAGCACCTTAAATTAGTTCCAACGGTATATATTCTATAGGCAGGTGAGCGATACAATCACATGTAAACTAACTTTTGCTCTTCTATTGAATGGCTTCTGATAGGACGAAGTTAAATCTTGGTGGTTTGTTCATCCGTCATATGATGTTCAGCATGTGCTGCTGACACAAAGTCGACTGCCCAGTGGAGATTCTGATGCTGTTCTTGATTTGACTAGTCAAAATCTTGTTACTGAATGGAAGACAACGAACGAATACTACTTCAGTAGCGTAGCATCTGTGCTTTTTACTCACAAACAGGTGAGAATGGCTAGATTTCAGAAGCAAGAACCTTGACAACTAGATCTTGTCATTTTGGTTTGACCACTGAGTATTTATGTTAATTTATATGCGTTACAGAATGGAAGCCAAGATCCTTTTCTTCACCAGCTCGTTGAAATACAAAAAAATCAGCAGGAAGCTGCCAACAAATTTGCAGAGCAAATGCGGGACTTGAAGGAATGGATTTCTACCCTGGAGAAGTTATATTCGGATTCCACTGGTTTTGATGATGGAAGCGGTAGCAAGATATCTATTGGTCAAAATCAACGGGCCACCTTCAAATGCATGTGGCAGCAAAAGGTAATTTGTAACTGTGGAATTCTACTTTTCATTTGAACGATCGTTGATTTTCGTCTTAATTTAAGATGCTAAGGATTTTTGTTTTGTCGCAGCAATTATTTGATAGTTTGTGTGCCACATCACATGATGAGTTGTTGTTGCTGAAGACATTCCAGAATACCCATTTAAACAATTGTCAAACTGTCAAGAATGAAGTAAATGAGTTTCTTACTTCTATTGAGAAATTTATTCCAGTTCTGCAGAAATCTAAGGTCTCTGTTTCTTGTTCCTTGTGTGTTCTACATTTCTATCAGGCATTAGATAGCTCCTCACACTCACACTACATTTTTGCTCAACTTTGTAACAGGAATCTTTGGACAATTGCCTTCTTGGCCCTGATAGAGCTATAATGACGTTTTCTGGCTCCTCGCAATTCTTTCTTGTTTCAAAGCATATGGAACAATTGGTGTTCCAAAACTTCAAGGTTATCAAGGCTTTTGAGGATCATCTTCTTGCTTTCCATGGGAAAGATGCAGATAGAAGCTTGGTGAAAGATATTTTGCTTGGTCATTTTGTAGACATACTTAAGAAGGTATCCCTGGCTTTTTAATTCTTTTTTGGTGCTCGAGTGTTCTTTTCTTCTTTTGGTTGCAGTGTGACCCTTGTTAGCGGTAAACTAGATATGGCAAATGATTCTTAGCTGTATAATTATAACTTTGTAAGGAATATGAAGTTTTATGTTTTTGCATTTTTCAGGGGAGGTTGATGGAAAGGGAGTTCAATTCAGTGATAATAAATGAGAAAAATGTTTCAGTTGGTACACATGATGATGACGGCGGTGAACTCAATTTTGCATTTTGGAAAGCTCTAAGAGCTACATTTGAACATATCGTTGGTGCGATGCAAACATTAGGTTCGCCAAGTAATAGCCATGTTCATCCAGATAAATTGGGTCATATTACGTCTTGGAAAAAGATATTTGACTCATCGGTGAAAATTTTGAGCTTGGACAATTTGTGTGATAAGCTCCGGACAACAATCCTTTGTGCTGTGAGTTTTGTTTTTATTTTTATTTTATAAGAATTATTGTATCCATGTGGTTTTGTTTTGTCACTTGTGTATGCATACCCATTAAATTATATAATGTCCTGTTCTCAGGAAAAACTGGTGAATCATTGTGGTGGACGTTCTCCGAATGCTTTGCTCCAAATCGAAGTGCAGTTTGAGCATCTACATTTCTGTTTGGACATATTGTGGAAGTTTGGTCATGCTCTGTTGAAAGAACTTTTAGCTATGTGCAAAACTGTAAGTGGTCTAGTCTGCATCTCAATCACACATTATTCAAATTTGCTGTTTGTCATACCCCTTTCTTTGGGCCGGTGGGGCAGGAAGTGGGAATGTGGAACTAAAGCTTCATTCAATTACTCCCATTCCCGTCAAACCTTCTTTCTATTATCCGAAAATGGTTCAAAAATTGTCTGGCGATTCTAATGTGTTTTTTTTTTTTTTTTGGATCTCTCCATGTCTGAATTTTTTCTGTGATCTTTCTTTCTGCGCTGAGATTTAACATGTTGGTGGTAATCTTACTCTCATTTCTCAAGTGAGCTGTTCCTTGCTTTGCAACTGGTTCTGCTACCTACCCAAACCGAAATAACTCATTCTGCCTTCCTGCCTTAACTCAGCCATTAAGCCTTGACTTTTACAGACAATTTGCACTAATAAAAACACTTGCATGGTATTATATATAACATACAATATGGAAATTATAGGCCCTGACATCTTTTATGTATGTTATATTGAACGGAAGTTAACATTCACATGATTATGTATTGGAAACTATATTATATTTGTCATGATTATTGAATTTTTTATTTTGAGGAGATTGATATTTATATTAATGTGCAGGTATCTTTAACCATTCACATGCTTGCAAATGTTTTGGCTTTATATTCAAAGGGATCTGGGGTCTCTTCTGAAGACCAGGAGGAGGATGCTACTGGTAATACATCTCAAGATAAAACTGGAACGGGTATGGGGGAGGGTGTAGGACTGAATGATGTCAGTGATCAGATCACTGATGAAGATCAACTTCTTGGAACTGATAAGGTATTGATTTGAGCACATTGAGTTTTTAAACCAGTTTATTATTGTAGGTTTATCGTTTGGCACATCATGACAAGATGTTATTAAATTTTTCTATGCATGCATGTGCAGGCCAGCGAAGAACAAGATGCTGCAGGTGAAGTCCCAAGTAAAAATGATAAGGGGATAGAGTTTGAGGAGGATTTTCAAGCTGATGCATTTAGTGTCAGTGAGGACTCTGAAGAAGACGCAAATGAAGATGATGAAGATCAGCAGTTAGAGTCTAAAATGGGAGAAACTGGAGCTAATGGTGAAACTGTTGATGAAAAACTATTTGATAAGGATGAGGATGAAAATCTCGATAATACTAATGAGAAGTATGAATCTGGAAATTCAGTTAGAGATAAAGATCCAAGTTCTAGAGAGCTTAGAGCCAAGGAAGACTCTGCTGCCACGGCCGACGAACCTGGAGATCTTGATTTAAATAAACTGGATGAAGAAAATGGTGAGACTGGAAGCCAGGATGATCTAAATGATGGAGAGAATGCGGATGATATGAACTTAGACAAACAAGAAGCAGTTGTAGATCCTACAGGATTAGAGCCCGAGGAGTTGAATCAAAATTCTGATGAAACTGAACCTATGGAGGTTGATCCTGAAATGCATGATGAGAATGCGGAGAATGAGAACCATGAAGAAGAACAAGCAATCTCAACTGATGAAATCATGGGAGAGGCAGAGACCGAACAAACGGATGCAACTCCTGAAAATGAGGATCATGAAGATAATACTGAGATGAATTCAGAATTAAGCAAGGATGAGTTAGAACTGGGAGTACCTGACTCACAGAGGGATATGCCCAACACAGAATCTTCAACACAACCAAATGGGAACATGAAGGCATCAGATCCAGGAGATGTAGCACCAGAGTTGAATTGGGCAAATAGCAATGATATTCATACTGAGCTTACTCCTGTGAGTGGTTTACCTTCTAGAAATACTTCAGAGCTGGATATGATGGTTTCTGAGGCGTCAAATAATGGGACAAATGTTGGTGAGCAACCAAAATGTCAACTTCCTAGGCAAGAATCTTCATCGGATAAAAAAAGCGAGCCAAACCCTTTCCGTAGTGTCGGGGATGCACTCAAGGACTGGGAGAAAAAAGTTAGAGTATCTGTCGATCTCCAGGAAAACAACATGGAGGTACAGGATGAAATTGGGAACGAAATTGAGAATGAAAATGCAGATGAGTTTGGATACGTTTCTGAGTATGAAAAGGGGACAGCTCAGGCTTTGGGACCTGCAACATTTGAGCAGATTGACAAAAATGTAGATGGTAATAAGTCCAACGCCGATGAAGATGATCCTTCAACGCATAAAGATGGCCCTGTTGAGATGGAAATTGAGAAGCAAAAAGTAGAACCACAGCCTAACCGGAGTCGTACTCAAGTGCTAAAGGATAAGACCGAGGACCAGATGCGTCTCTCTGGTGCAGAAGAATTGTCTGGTGATCAATCTCAAGAAATTCATAGCCATCGTGACGGTCAAAGCATGGTAGAGGACGTGGTCTCTGTCAAGAAATCCTACTTTAGTGACATAAAGCAGCTCAGTGAACTTTCCGTAAATGATGGTGACATGGGGAAAGCTCAAGATCCTGAGGAAATTTCTGATGATGTTATGGGCAATGCTACTGCTGTTTGGAGAAGATGTGAGCAGACCACGACAAGATTGTCACAGGAGTTGGCGGAACAATTGCGTCTTGTCATGGAGCCTAATCTTGCCAGCAAGCTCCAAGGGGATTATAAGACTGGCAAGCGGATTAACATGAAGAAGGTTAGACACAAGATAACTCAACCAGTGTCCAACTTCAGTTTTTCTAAAACATAGTTTAATAAGTTTTCTTTGTGGTGTAAACTTTATTAGGTGATTCCATACATAGCCAGTCATTATCGGAAAGATAAAATATGGCTGAGACGGACCCGGCCTAACAAACGTGATTATCAAGTTGTCATTGCTGTTGATGATTCCCTTAGTATGTCTGAAAGTGGCTGTGGTGATGCCGCTATCGAAGCTCTGGTGACAGTATGTCGTGCAATGTCCCAACTAGAGATGGGGAGCCTTGCTGTTGCAAGCTTTGGAAAGAAAGGTAACATAAGGGTGCTGCATGACTTCGATCAGCCTTTTACTGGAGAAACCGGAATCAAGGTGAGTGCCCCTTAATGCCAGTATTATCTTGAACTGAAATACATAGCAACAGAGAGGTTATTTACGTATTTTGCTAGGGCAGTAAATTGTTGCATGAAGCCCTTTCTTTTCATATTTCTGTTCAGTAATGTTAGGGCCCATGGTATATGGCATGTAATGTGTTTTACTGATATTGTTGTGCAGATGATCTCGAGTTTGTCATTCAAGCAGGAGAATACTATTGCTGATCAACCAGTTGTTGATGTGTTGAAGTATCTGAACACCAAGCTCGATGAAGCGGTTGCAAGAGCACGCCTCCCCTCAGGATGGAATCCACTACAACAGCTCATTTTGATAATCGGAGATGGCCGGTTCCACGAGAGGGTAATATTTTTTTTTTCTCCTCCTTTTCCAAGTGGCCAACGAGCCGTTATTGCTGCTTGTCTACGGTTTCATTTTTTCTTAAACAAAATCAACTTTGCAGGAGAACTTGAGGCGGTGTGTTAGGGATGCCTTGGCTAAGAAGCGTATGGTTGCATATTTGGTTCTTGATAACTCACCAGATGGTTCCATTATGGACCACAAGGTAATTATTCGTACTTTTTTCTTAATATATGGTGTCTGTTTTCTTCTCTCTGTTCTTTTATTATGTCGTGAGTGGATCTCTAATTCCAGAATGCCTTTCTGCAATTCTTCCTTTAGGAATATTCTTTTGAGGGTGGGTGCAAACTGGTAAATTACATGGACTTTTTCCCATTCCCATTCTACATTGTACTGAGGAACATTGAAGCACTTCCTAGGACTCTTGCTGACTTGCTGAGACAGGTAAGCATAATAGTTCACAACGTTTTTCATGCCTAAGTGCTGCGATTTGGCCAGAAAACGCATTGCCTCTCCTTCTATGTATCTGAAATCTTTGACTTGCTGTTTGCAGTGGGTTGAGCTTATGCAGTACACAAGGGACTAACCTAATCATTCGGTGTGAGCTGCAAAGATCGCGTTGAGTGGCGCAAAAGGTCATATTTTCATAGCAGGTTAACCAGGGAATGAGGATGATGCGTATTGTGTATAATGTAACTTGTATAGGAAACAATTAGAGTCATCATCAGTGAAGATGAACAAATTTTTAACTTTATTCACTTTTTTCTGGTGAAAAAGATCATTCTTAATTTCCCAGTTTCAATTCTTTTCAAAACGAGATAATGTGGCCCACCACACTGCGGGATCGCTTTCTTTCTCTAGATTGAAAGCTACGGTCTTGATCGACTGTGGAATCCCACCACACTCCCTAACTATTAACGTTGCAATTCTTTTGATTTCTTCACTCTTCATAACATCTTTATTGGAGTTCACTATTTTCCTGAACATCTTTTGGGCATCATCCTCACACATTCCCTCTATTTTGATATCCTCCTGTTTCCACGATTCATCGCGCTCACCGATCTCGTCGTCGTAGTAGCAACCACTGCGTCCAAGCACGACCCTTCCGTGTTGGCCTTTACGGATGCCAATCCTCACCAAATCAATCTCAGAAGAAACTTGATCAACAAACAACAAGTAGCTCTTGTTTTCCAGCTTTTTAGCTATAATTTCTGCTCTCTCATGGTTACTCATCAACTCATCCGCTTGTAACCCTAACTGCTTTTCGAGTATGTGTTGTATGTCTCCCACGCCCTTCTCCTCCGTCATGGTTACCCAAAAAATGACGTTAAACGGCTGAACAGTGTTAGTAAGTTCACAGAATCTGTCGTGCACGTTCTCCAGCACCGTTGTTTTTCCCACCCCGGAGGGTCCCCATATGCAAACCCTAGCGCACTTGTCACGACCATCTTTTACAAGCAACTTTAGAAACAACACGTCAACATAGTTATTGAGTGATGGAAAATCATCTATCTTGAGTGCACCCCTCTTTATAAACCGATCGGGCAGTGCAGGCGCGCTCTGATTCCTTATCGTGTCGAGTTTGATCTGCTTTCGCAGGTTGGCGATCTTTTTTATTTTCATGCGAATCTTTAGATCAAGGCACCAAGAAGATTGAAGGAGTCCACATGATTGGCCTTGGTTGATCGTTCTAGTCCTCTCCCTCTCTTTATACCTTTTCTCCAAATTCTCAATTTTTTGTCTCTCTTCATCGACCTTGCGAAGCCAGTCCATGCACTCACTTAGCCATTCGATTCTGTAAGCGTTTGCGGCGAGCACCTTTTTGACATCGGTCTCTTCGTTTTCGAGACGCTTTCTTTCATGCTCGAGTTTCTCAAAACCTCCCTTGCCAAAAGCCATGGTATTGGAAATTTGGAATAAAAGAAAAAGGAGAATGTAGTTACAGATCAATGATTAACAGGGGAGTAATAGAGGTCTATTTGTACTACTTATGCTCACGGGCTGACCAATTTCTATTAGGAAACAATTGTCTTTCCTTTCCTAACAAGGGACGGTTTGATTTGCTTTCTTGTTATTGTTTGTTTTACCATCAAGTCTAGGTAAAATATATGCGAAAGCAACAAGAAAAGTAAGGAGTTCCAAATTTTACATTCCTAAAACACCGGGACAAATTAACTATAGAACAAGGATAGTAAGTACAATCCTAATTAAGATACAACTTGTAAACACAGAGAAATTCATTCTATATGGTTTTCATTTGGACTCTAATTAAGATACAACTCGTCAATAGAGATAAATTCTTTCTTAGTGGTTTCTCCTTGGACTTGAAACTTGGATATGTAATCGCCACTAGCACTACAATTAGTGGTTGTACAACTTAGACTCAAAATCTTTTTTTTATTTTTTTTTATAAATAAAAATTTAGCCTAAATATCCTATTCCTTAGTGTGAATATATGATGGCACCAAATTGATTATATATTGTATTAACTTTTTTTTTATTAATAAAACTTATTTAGTTTGATAAAAAAAAATATTATATGTAGGTTTTTATCACAAATAATCTCTGAATTGACCCCATTGAAATGGTTCCTGAAGTTTAAAGTTGATCAATGTAGTCCCTGAAAATAGGTGTCGCTAATCAATGTGGTCCAACCGTCATAGTCCTATCAAAATTCTGTTATATGCTGATGTGACATATGACGGCACCTCACAAGTCTAATTAAATATTTTCATGTAGATTAAAAAGATTTAAATAATAATTTTTTTTTTTTTTTGACATAATTGTGAGAGAAGAACCACATTGATTTGTGACATCCATTTTCATGGACTACATTGATCAATTATCAATTTTAGAGACCATCTTGATGGGATGGTTAATTTTAAGGACCATTTGTGATAAAACTCCTTATATGTAATCACTTGTGGATGACATTGATGATAGGAATAAAAGCACACCACAAAGTAGCACACAAATGTCCTATTGATTTTCCTTATTAACACTAAGATTTGTCAATTGTAGCATATAAAAATAAGGGTCTTATCTACAGAAGATTGTTTTATCTAACTACTTAAAATGTCACAAAAATTGGGATGCTGTCCCTACTGACCAGTCACCGAAAAATAATTATTAGACCGACTTACACTTATCTAAAGTCTACGAAATTTTATATGAAGACACTAGACACACAAAGCTACACTGACACAAACTTTTGGAATTTTTGGAGTTGAGTTGGTATTTAAATTAAATCGAACAAAAATAGTACAGAGACATATTTTAAATAATAAAAATAGATTGTAGTTCACAAGTTAAGAAAACGAGCTAAGGGAAGTGTTATCCACCACCAAATAATCATGCAAACATGTTATATTTCATTCAAATTCCTTTTATTTCCGGATTAAGATGCTCAAGTTGGCTCAATGTTAGAACTCAACCTATTACTCTTTCTTATGTAGTATGTTAAGAGAATGACGTTTTCAACTTAACTTAGTCCCTAGCATACAATCTAGAATGACGTGTTCATAGATTTAACAAGTAGAAATCATTAAGAATGAAAAGAGTTTGAGTCATCACAAGGCATTGTAAGTATTGGCATTGTCTTACTTATCCTAGAAATTGGTTCACATGTTAATCGCAATTAACAAGTATTACTCTAGAACATATGTAGGTCCTCATTTGACAAGGGCAGGCACACACATATTCATAGTATTAGAATCCTAGATATGCTTACTAAGTATGCATCCGTAGAAAACACATAAAGAGTTCATTAATGAGACAAGTAGTGAACCAATTTTCATCAATTCATAAAAGTAATTCAAACGAAATGTCATAATAAACTTGCAATCATATTTGGGGCTTCAAAATAGCCCCTAACTACTAAAAATTTTGTTACACAATTCTTAAGTTAAAACAAAAAAGAGACATGAGTTTGAGAAAATAGAACCAAAGGAAATCGACTGAGGCCTCCTCTTTCCTTCCTTCCCCAACACTACTTTTAAACCAATTCTTGCTGCATCATTTTCTTCTCCTTAACTCACCCACTAATAGCCATTCTTGCTGCATCATTTCTTCTCCTTAACTCACCCACTAATAGCCATTTGGTGATGACAATAAGTGAGAGGAAATGGTAAAACAATTGTAACTCCTTGGGTCGCCTTTATGCCAATTACTCCCTCTTAATCCTCATCTTTAATTCCATTCCCTTTTATATTTGATTAAGTGTCAGCTGGTTTGTTCTTGACTGCATCAGTTTTGGCTGCTAGATTTATTAGGTTTATTGCTTTTATTGTAGTTACAAACTGTTAAGTCTCTTCTGAACCTTTTAGTGTTAAAAAAACCATAACTTCTTCTAGAAAAATGATATAAACAATCCATGAAATGCTACAGAAAATAGACATCCGTAGCTTTCAAAGCATATAAGGATCATTCTCTAATTCATTATGAGTTGTCGCAACTTGCTTCCAAAGTCAGCTGATCTGCACAGGCAGTTTTGACGAATTTGTTACTTAAAATCCCACTTGTGCTATTTTTCTTTTCTTTGCTTGACAAATCTTACAAAACACAAAAACAAAGTAAATAGCTTAAAAATACAAGGAACTAACTAAGAAAAGACAAGTGAATTTGATGTAAACTATATATAAATATAAACTTATCAATTGACACGACTAGATGCTTTTAGAGATCCATATATTGCCTGTTATTTTCATTTACTCACTGTTCAGATGGTGGAAATAACTTGAAATTTGAACAAAAGTTGAAATTTGTAAATTAACATGCACCAATTTTCTTATTTAGATTCATAAACATAAAAATATAGAATTTCCGCGTGGAACAAAAAAACTGACTTTGGGACCGTTTAAATTCCATGTAAATATGTAGTTGTCATTACTGTATTTCCATGAGTGAGAGTTAAAAAAAACTCAAGCATGAGTGACCACCATTGTTGCAACCACTACTGTGGAGCAAAAAATAATCAAGAAAAATATGGAGGCGACGCATGGATTCTAGGGTAAAAATGACAAAATTACCCTCAAGAAATACCGGAACTCCTACGCACGAGCAATGGACAATCATCCCTCAATCAAGTAAAAAGTGCCCAAAATAGGTATTTATTCAAAACCTATTTCATCCATCCTCTTCAAATCTTCTCCACAAGGCAACCCCAACACATTCATTTCAAATTATATTAATTAACTAATTAATTGATTTATTACCTAATTAATCTATTAATTGGCTAATTAACTACAAATTACACTCAAAAATGCCACAAGGGGCCGGTCACCATCTCTCCAAAGGGGGCAAGGTAACTCCCAAAACATTCATTTCAAATTATATTAATTAACTAATTAATTGATTTATTACCTAATTAATCTATTAATTGGGTAATTAACTACAAATTACACCCAAAAATGCCAAAAATGCCACCTAATTAATCTAAACACTTTTTCCTCAAAATTCTAACTTTGGCATTAGAGGTTATTTGGCCGAAGCGCCCCCCTGCCCCCCCCAAAAAAAAAATCATCATGGGCATGTGAGACTCTTGGCCTTGACTTAAGGTGTTATTTGTTTTGTACGTGAAATTTTGTCCAAGATCAAGGAGGAAGAATTTGCATCCACAACTACCACCATAACCATCGTCGCTGCCACCAACCCCACTCAACATCATTATTGTTGGCGCCCCCATTACCCACCATCAACTATCGTCGTTGCCATTAACCATCAACATCACCACCGCCACAACCCACACCATTTACAATCAACACCGCTACCACCACCACCCCACCTTAGCCCCCATTCATCATCGTTGGCATTGCACCACCCATCGTTATGGGCCAAGCTACATGGGGACAAGGAGGAGCGGCCGCCTCTTCGGTCTCCAGAAGCCACCATTAAGTGTGAGGATTGCACCCCTTTGGTCCTCTGAATTACTACCGAAATCTGTTGCACTACTTCGATGCATTTATGTTTTATGCTTCACTACTTCTCATGCGTTTTTTCCTTTTTTAAATACCCAGGCCAAAACGACGTCGTTTTGGTCCTGGGATAAAAAGAACATAGAACGACGTCGTTAAGAAGGGATATGGTAAGGCTATCATTATTCAAGAGTTTGTTAAGTTGTTTGATAATATGAAGGAGCTGAGTGTGCAGAGAAGTTTCAAGTCCGGTCAGATTCTCTTTAAAGGCCATTATACGCCACAGCTGGTATATGTTAGCCAATAGGTACTTTAATGCAATGTTGAGCGAGGGAATAGAGCCCAATATGCATGCTTAAAAATTATATGAGTCACTTGGTTATGCCCACAAGGTGTTTGACGAATCACCCTACTTAACTATCTCTCTTAAATGCCACGCTTAGGAGCTACTGTAGAGAGAATTGATGGGAAGATACCTTGTATCTCTTCCATAACATGATATATGAGTCAAGGGAAATGATGAAAAGCCCAATAATTTAACCATACACATTGCTCTGAAGGCATGTGCAAGGTTAAGGCACTCACATACGAGAAAATAATACATGAGTTTGTGAAGAAACATGACACGATTGCATTAAATAATCGACACCGCTACTACCACCCTCCCCTCGATCCCCTACTCACCATCATCATTGCCGGCATCGCCACCACCCACCATTATCACCGCCACAATTAACACCACCTATAATCAACATTGCTACAACCACCTATCATCACCATCACCACTGCCACCTCCAACCGCCATCATATTGTTGATGCTGCCATTGTCGCCACTACCACCACTACTACCTACCAATATCATCGTTCCTGCCACCTCCACCCACCATCAACACCGTCGCCCCCCACCCACCATAATCACTGCCACCCTCCACCATCATCATCATCACCACCACCCTCCATCAACACCACCCATTACCATCACCGACGTCACCACCACCACCACCATAATCACCTTCATGACTGCCGCCACCACCCATCATCATCACCAACGTGATAATGATGTTACCAACCTTAAATTATAAGATAAGGATAATACTTGCATTCCTCATTAGGGATGAACTCATTCCTCCACTTGTAAATAATATATTTTCAAGGCATAAATTTTATATTGAACTGTTCAATATCTTAATCTTTCTTTGAAGATCATACTTACAAAAATCATTCAAATGGTAGATCCTTTAGTCATTTAGATGTATAATATAAATGAACGGGGTTTGCCATTAATATGTTACTTAATACCTACACCTTGATTTATTTGGTACATTTGCATACTAAATGATCTCTAATTCGAATGATTTTTTTATAGGAATAATCTTCAAATTTAGAGTTATAAATTGAACGGTTCCGATTATAAAATTTTTACGGTAAAAATATGTTACTTGGAAATGAGGAATGAGCTCATCACGAAGTGAGAAATGCAGGAAGTATAATAGGAAGGATGAAAAAATTACTTAGTAACTCCCTAAACCTTTGGTGTGATATATATCCCACCCGTACGTTCATTATCTGATCATGGTGGTGAGTCGGTGAGTGATACTGAATCACGATTGATATAATGGGAGGTGATCGATTTCACGGGTGTCACCTGTTCATGCTTAAATAATAGACACCACATGCCTGTGCTCAAAAGGAAATAGCAATTTTACACAAACACTGTGTTTTGTCTTATCTTATGCATGCTTTTGCTTTTCAGGGGACAAATTACATAGTAATTTACATAGTTATTTGTGAAAATACTTTCATGTTAATAATGCCAGCTAACTTTTTTCAAAAAAGCTTTAGCTTTTGGAGGTTCTGAATGACCAACAATAGCTGCAAAGTAGGAGTATTAATATTAGTATCTTAGTTCTGAAATTTTTATAAAGAAAAGAAAATTAAGGACTAGAAGCTTAATTGATTCTTTGAACCATTAACTATTTGAACTTTCGAAAGTTGATTAAACCTATGCACTATAATACATAGTGGAAGATACTCACGTGAATTTTTAACTCGCCTCATGTTTTGTTCGGCCAATTTATTTATTTTCTTAAATACAAAACACATTTTCACCTAATTTAACTTGATAAACCTCACTTTACAAGAGCTTATAGTTCAGTTTGGTTAAGAATATAAGTATGACTACTTAATGAAATATCAAAGATGATTATATATTGGATAACATTTCTAGAATTCTAATATTTTTTTTCGCATTTGAAAGATTAATATAAAGTAGAATATTGCCTTGATAAAAACAAACCGAACTCATTCTAATGACTTATACTTTGAGTTGTAAGGACAATTTTACCTTAAGACAATGTCAATAGTTCAAATTTCCTTCTCATTTCTTAAATAAAAGTAAAAATGACCTTTTGGCTCTCATGTTTTATTCAATTAATTCAAGAAGAAGTTGAACAATCAACCCTCATATCATATTATCTACAAAATATAGTTTAAGTACAGAATCTCTCAAACATCACCTTTATAAAAAGTCCAAAAACATTTAAGGCTTATAATTAAGGCTGAAATTTAACTAAACGACCTCCAATAGTTGCTCTAATCAAACAATATAATTACTAGGCAGGTAGAAGGAGCTTTTGCTGTTTGGTATTTGCCTTTCTTTCTTTCTTTTTTCCTTTTTATAAAGGCAAAGACAAGTTAAAGTAGCATTTAATCAAGCAATAGTAAATTCCACTTTAGGATATATATAAAGTGGAATATTGCCCGGATAAAAACAAACTTAACTATCAATAATCTTTCATTCTTTCCCTTAAATTTTCGAGATTAGCTACAATATTTATACGTATTTAGTGAAATTATTTTGATAATAAGATATAACTTATATAAATATTACTATTTAAAACAATCTATGTAACTTATGTAAATACCAATATTTGACGATTGAGTTTCCCTACAATACTTACATGACTTTTGTGAATATCATCATCTCAAGATTGAGATAGTGATTGTATTAGATACTTTCATTATTTCCTTCAAATTATCAAGTTTTACTACAACAGTTAATTACCATGTCATGGTAAGGCATAACTCATGTAAATATCACATTCTAACAATCTAGATAATAATTATATTAAATATATGTAAATATTGTGAGAAAATAACTCAAACTCAATACATAAAAATAACATATTGCTCCACCCGACTTGATTATATAAGAATTTAGCAAAAGAGAAAAGGAATCAAAAGCCTAATAATTTGGCATCTGAGCTCCTCCTCAAAAAGAATTGAAAAAAAAAAAAAAAAAGCACAAGAAATACATAGAGGAGGACGCGTAAGGTCCCCACATCCACCCAGCACTGCCCCATCTAGAGCCCCTTGACTTCAAAAAAATTTCATTTTATGATCCCCACCCTCCCAAACCCCAACCCAATGCCATGATATCTCCATTAAAAACTTGGTTGCCAAAAAAATGACAAATACAACAAAAGAATAAAAGGGTGAGTGATGATAACCCCGAGCACCCACCCACCTGCCAATCCCTGCTTCAAACACACTACTACAACAACCCTACCCCTCACACGATCCCCATTTTCTTTGTTCTTACATCATTTTCCTTCCCTTTCCTCTCAAATTTTCTCAGGAAACAAACACCATGCTTGATCCCAACACAAACCCACATGAACACCCATTCCTCTTCAACAGCCGCGCCGACGACGACCAAATTAAAAGTGACACAACAACAAACTACGATTCTTGGCATTCCGTAAATTACGCTTCCCGGGCTCCTCAGAAAACTACTAAAAAATATGGAAACCACAGCATGGGAGGCCGGATCAACGTCGATACTACTACTGCTTCCGGTGACGAGTCTGACTCGCTGCCGTTGCGGAAGACGACGAGCCGCGTGAAGAACTATCGGAGTCTGTCCCCGACTTCGCAAAAACAAGCGATCGCCAGAGGACAGAGGGAGCTCATGGAGATGGTGAAGAACATGCCTGAGTCGTGCTACGAGCTTTCGCTGAAAGATCTCGTTGAGCATAAGTATAGGCCAATGGGTGGCGACGAAGAAGAAGATCGAAATCAATGTCGAGGTCAAGAGGAAGAATACGATGATAGAAGTACTGAGAATTTGGTAAGGAAGGGAAATGGAGACGTAAACGAAAACGAAGTGAAGAAAAATGGTGAGAGGAAGAAACTGGTGATGAGGAGTGGGAGCATAGATAGTGGGGGGTTTCTTTTGAAGATGGTTTTGCCAATTTCTTTGGGGGGTAAGAAGAAGAATAATAAGAGCGTTAAGGAGAAGGGTGAGTGCTTGGTGGTGGATGCAAATAGCAATAATATGAGTGCAAAGGTGTCTCCAAAGCCTCAGGGGGTGGATGGATCTGTGAAGGTAGTGGGTGTGGATAATGAATGGTGGAAGATGAAGAGATTTTCTGTATCAGAAAGGAGTGAAAGTGGTGTTTCTAGTATCAATAGTGGAAGCATAAAAAGCAGTGGCAGCGGTAGCAGCAGCAGCAGCTGTAGCAGCAGAAGCAACGGCAGGTATGTTATCAATTTTAACTCGGAGTTTCACTTCCATTCGAGCGATAGGAAATTTATTTTTTCTTTAATTTTATTCTGGAAACCATGCTATTTAATTTTGAGTTTGTCTTCAATTCATTCATACACCAATTTCCATGATTGTTTTAAAATTTTCGGAACAAGTGATCATTCATTCGTGATGAAAACATGGGAGTCTTGAGTTTATTAACTTCATGAAAGAATATAAAAAACTTCTAAACCAAAAACAAAATCTATTTAAATTATGGGTTTTGGTATGCGTCTGTGTTGGTGGAATGCTTGCCCGTTAGATCATTTTCCATTGGATCATTGATCGCGCATCAAACACTTGTTGCTTAAGTGCATGTCACACACCCGAGCGTAAAAGAATTTTCGTTTGAATTAACAGAAACAATCCTCTAAGTAAGCATGTGGGACATTTGGGTGAAACTTGAAATACATCTAAATTTCTTAATTTCGGAGTCTCCATTAACGGAAGAAAGGGTAAATGCAAGAAAGCATAAAAACATGTGGGAACTGGTAAAGTTGCATGTAACTCACTCACATTCTAGAAACTGATTTGCCAAATGTCATGACTATAAGATTGAAACATGTATAAGGATTGTTTGGTGCAAAAGTTGTGCAAGTTTTGGGGGGCCTTTTCAAAATTTGGCACCATTAAATTTTTTTTGTGACGTTTACAAAACATTACATTGTAGAATTTTTAGAACTATCTCAGATATTTTTCATTTGTCAAAAATATCAACATAGGGCCTATGAAAGTGTTAACTTAGTACAAACAAGTTTAATAATATATACAGCAAATAGTGTTGTAAGAATTAAACTTAAGGTGTTTGATTTCTATTTATAAGAATCAACTCACAGTCGCATTAGTGAAATAAATTCCTTTTACATTATAGCAAATTGTTTTTAGAAAGTATTGAGATTAAAGTGTTTGTTAATAATGGGTAACATTACCTTGAACTTGGGGTTAAAACTCCTCAAAATTACAAGTGACAGGTGATATATCAATTTTCAAGAAGTATATGTAAATATATTTTGATGTTTTTATATATATTCAGTAGCAGCCATGACATGGCTTGTAAATGGACGGTTCAAATGATCGAATGAGTGAAATTGTACACACATCACTTTCAATATTTAGTTCAACGCAACACATAATATTTAACTAAATCCTAATTTTTTGTCCCAAGTCTATTTGTTTTATCTAATTGTGTTTCTGGTTGCATGGTTGCAGGCGCAAGAGCAGTGGATGCTGGTCGTTCATCCTGCTCAAGAAGAACAAGAGGCGGGATTGAATGACGATTTGTACCTTCTATATACAATACAGCATGGAGATTAATATTAATTAAGTGTTTGTGTAATTACGTCGCAAATAAAAATATGCTTTTGAGATATTGTAGAATATTGCAAAAGAGAATTGCCGTAGGTTGTGGTGTGTATATTCTTGAAGATTTTGGGAGAGTTGGTATATCTTTTCATTTAATTAATGGAACTTATAACAATTTCGTGCCTTTTTGTGTAAAATTCTGTTTAAAAAAAATATGAAAAACTAAAGAAAAAAAGGTTATTAATCCTTTACGCTTCACTCTCTCTCTCTCTCTCTCTCTCTCTCTCTCTCTTCACATCACGCCTCACTGGATGAAAATTTGTAAAAAGATTTTGTGAACTGGGGATTTGAACCATGCTAGAAATTCCAGAAAATGAGATGATAGTGTTGAGAATATCCAATGTCAGACGATAAAGTCTATAACATGTAAAAGCGCATGTCGAAAGTATTGAGCATGTCAAGCAACCAAGCACAAATATCCGATCGTGCTTTGCTGAATGTGTGTTCCTGCTGTTGATTTCACAAGTATTTGACCCTATAATATGTAAGATATTGTTGGCTTCTTCTTATGAAATAAAAGAACGAAATTGCTTGAGCTTGGCTTGAAAATTCATGAAGTTTGTTTTTTAAGTAACTTGAAAGAATATAATTATTATGTTTGGAGGTAGGTCGGCAGGCACATATTTTTCTTGCAACAATATGCCACACTTGTAAGCATGGAAAAGGAGTATCTTTGGTATTATAAAAAATAAAAAAAATGTATAGAAAATTGAATGATGGTTCCATTCTGCTCTGACCAAACAATAACTAATTACATTGATAAATATATCTATAAAATGGTTGTTCCTTAACTACTTTACAAGAAGTTGATTGCTATCACGAGAATGAAAGATTTTTAGTGTGTTCGAAATACAGATACATACGTTATATGTCATTTGTTGCCGTGAGCAATCTTTAGAAATAGGAATGTAAATATTAGAGTCCTTTATTAGGAAGGATATCTCTTGTGTCCATTTTAGTTTTCCTTTGAGAACAAGGATTGTATGTACTTATATACCAAATTATGCAATACATGAAAATTAAGCCGTTAATTTCTATTTGGCATTGGAGCCTAACCGTAACCCTAAAAAATTCTACCGTGCTACTGCTGCTGCATGTTCAGACTGCAGATTCGTGTTCTTGCTGCGTTCGTTTGCAGCAAACTGAAAGCTGCATAAGTATTGCCTACCGTGCTTTGTGGGTGTAATTGTGTGTGATCCATGGCAGGTGTTATAGAAGGATCAGGGCTAAAATTGGAGGGTAGGTCATATGGCTCGGCCAACAACTCAATTTTGAGTTCAGTTGTAATTCATAGTGATGCTTCAAATGTACCAAGTACCGTAAAACTCAATGGATCAAATTATCCTCTTTGGTCCAAAGTATTGGAGATGCATATCACTAGGCGTGGTAAGAAAGGGTTCGTGATAGGGAGTATTAAGAAGCCTAAGGAAGATAGTGCCGAGTATGAAACTTGGGAGACTGGAAATGCAATTGTGAAAGGGTGGTTGATTAATTGCATGGATTCTACCATCATGAGGTTTTTCATCCATCTTTGAACCGCTAAAGAAGTATGGGCAGAAGTTGCTAGAACGTATTATGATGAGTCTGATATCTCTCAGATTTATGAGTTGAAGGTAAAGTCATTCCGACTTCGACAAGAAGGATGGCCTATTGGTGTTTATTATGCCGATCTTAAAGCTGTCTGGCAAGAACTGGATTAAAGGAAACCAATCAAGATGGAATGTGCTATTGACTTGAAGACACTTCAAGAAGAAATCCAACTAGACCGTGTGTATGCTTTTCTAACAGGACTTGATGGTATATTTGATAAGGTACGTAGTGATATTTTGAGAACTCAACATTTACCATCCGTCGTGGAAGTGTTTTTTGTTGTTAGGCGGGAAGCACAATGCTATGCTACTATGATGGGAGGCAGTGCCGTTGGGAATCAAGGAGGAACACCCCATCTGGCGATGGTGTCACGACCACCATCGTCTGGCCGGTCATATAGCTTGTCGTCATCAACAAATTCTCGCCTATTTACTCAAGAAAATAAAGATGATTTGAAGTGTAATTTCTGTAGGCAAACCCGTCATACGGAAGATACACGTTTTCAAAAACATGGCGTACCTGAATGGTTCCCGGAATTGAAGAAAAAATTGCGTGTAAATGAGCTAGCTGCTAATAGAGCCAGTGGGAGTCTTGCATCCATAGCCACAACAACACCTAGTAACAAGGAGGTCGTGGAGATTCAAGGGGATCCAAGTCAAACTTTGTTGACTAGGACCAATCCTAGTGAATCCTCGCCCAATACAGGTACTGTTGGACGTGTTCTTTTAGCCTCTAGTACTGAGCACCATATAGGTTAGATTCTGTACTCTGGTGCAACTGATCATATGATATTCGATAAAAAGTTATTTACGTGTATGACAACGACTCATCAAAAGTGTGTAGCAATGGTGAATGGAACCATTACTATGGTGACTGGGGCCGACACGGTGGACCTTACGCCGTCTCTCTCTCTTCACCACTGCTTGCTTGTTCCATCATTTTCTCATCATTTATTATTTATTCCCTAACTTAATGAGCAATTGGATTGTGTTGTACTTATGTATCCGTTTTTTTGTTTACTTTAGGATATTCAGACAAGGAGATAATTGGGCGTGGCACTAAGAGAAAGGGGTTGTATTATGTGGATGACGTCGTTCCTGGTAGAACTAATGCAGTTCAAGCATCCTGTACTAGTAATCTGCAAGAAGTTTAGTTGTTGCATCATCGATTATGACATGCTTATTTTGGTTATTTAAGGCGTATGTTGCCTAGTTTGTTTCATGAAATAAAAGAATCAGACTTGCATTGTGAAGTACGTATTCTTGCAAAGAACCATCATGCTTCATTTTCTCCTAGTATGAATAAAAGATTGTTTCCATTTGAGCATGTGCATTTAGATGTTTGGGGGCCTTCGCCTGTTAATACCGTTTCAGGGTTAAGTGATTTGTTACGTTTGTTGATGATTACACTCGTATGACATGGGTATATGTGTTGAAACATAAAAGTGATGTTAGTATGATTATTTGGTCTTTTTCTCAGATGGTGGCTATACAATATTCCTTTATCATTAAGGTTCTCCATTCTGATAACAAGGGTGAACATGTTAACTCTGAGCTATCTTCTTTTTTTCGTGATCAAGGAATCCTCCATGAGACAACTTGTCCTCATACCCCACAACAAAATGGGGTTGCTGAGAGAAAAAATTGTCATATTTTGGAAACTGCTCGTGCATAGTTTATTGGTGCGTCCATACCTAAGAGTTTTTACCGGACACGGTCGCATATGCAGTGTGTGTAATTAATCGCATGCCACCATGGGTTGTAGAATTCCGTACTCCACTCCAAGTATTGATGGAACATGTTCCTGTTGTCTCTACCAACACTCTTACTCCTTCGTTGTTTGGATGTGTTGCTTATGTTCATATCCACAAGATTTATCATAGTAAATTAGATCCATGTGCTCTTCGGTGTGTCTTTGTTGGATTTGCATCCCAACAAAAAGGTTATAAGTGTTATCACCCTGAAACCCGCCACATGTATGTCACCACGGATGTGACTTTTTTTTAATCGGAATATTTTTATCCTCCAGCATCGTCACCTTCTGATCACAAGCGGGAAAATGCTAGTATTTGTGATCTTAATGGTGTTTTTGGGTGGTTGGATGTATAAGACGTACTTGCTTCAGGGGCAGTGCACCGTGATAATGACAATGCCATACCGATTGATGTAGTAGAGCCGCGGTCCTTTCTTACTGAGCCTGCTACAGGGGTTCAACCATTGATTGCTGAAGAAGGAAATGCCGAGAGTCCCTGTGCTGGTGTTCAAGTAGCTACTGCCGAAGTCAGCAGCCCTGAGACTTGCACCGAAGTTATTTTTCCTCTTTCTAGCTTGATAGTGCCGTCGTCCAATACGTCTTCTCTGAATATCCTTGAGGTAAGTATTATTGATGCTCATGTAACTAATGATGTTATAAGTACATATAAGTTGCCACCAAGGCAAAATTGTGGTGTGCCCCCTGACAGGTTTTCTCCGGAAGGAAAAGTGAAGTATCCAATAGCCAATTATATGTCATGTAAAAATTTTTCACCCAAACGTTAAGCTTGGGTGAACAATGTGGAGTCAATTCAAGTACCAACTCAAGTAGAGGATGCTTTGAAGAATCAAGAATGGGCTGAAGCAATAGATGAAAAGATAAGGGCACTACAGAAAAATAATACATGGGAAGTAGTGAAGCTACCGAAAGGAAAAAAACCAGTTGCGTTCCGATGGGTTTTTACAGTTAAAAACAAGGCTGACGGATTACTCGACAGGTAAAAATCAAGGTTGGTACCAAAAGGATATAAACTTTTTCTCCGGTAGCTAAGATGAATATGGTACGAGTTCTTATCTCATTAGTTGCAAATTTGGATTGGCCATTGAAACAGTTTGATGTAAAGAATGCTTTTCTTCATGGACATCTAGAGGAGGAAGTGTATATGGATTATCCTCCAGGATATAATATTGGGCAAAAAATGGGAGTGTGTCAATTGTGGAAGTCACTTTATGGGCTTAAGCATTCACCTCGTGCATGGTTTGGGAGATTCACTCAGGCCATGAGGAAGAATGGGCATTATCAAAGTCATTCTAATCATACTCTATTTGTGAAACGGAGAAACGGTAAAGTAACAACCTTAATTTTTTATGTGGATGATATGATAATAACAGGTGATGATTCAAATGAGATTGTCAAACTGGAAAAAAAAACCTTGTTGCCGAGTTTGAGATAAAGAGTTTGGGTAATTTAAAGTATTTTCTCGTAGTAGAGGTTGCTCGTTCATTCAAAGGTATTTTCTTGTCTCAATGGAAATATGTTCTAGATTTGTTAAAGGACACATGTATGCTTGGGTGTAAACCTGTGGATACTCCTATTGTGGAGAAACATCAATTGGAAATTTATTCAAATCATGAACCAGTAGATAAAGGTAGATATCAGAGATTGGTAGGAAGACTAAATTATTTAGCCCATACTTATTTGGATATAGCCTATGCAGTGAGTGTGGTGAGTCAATTTATGCACTCACCAAAATGTGGATCATATGGCTGCTGTTATGCAGGTTTTAGCTTATTTAAAGTTGGCCTCGAGGAAGGGAATTTTGTATAAAAATTCCAGTCATTTAAAAATTGAGGGGTTTACTGATATTGATTAGGTAGTCGATGTGACTGATAGGTGTTCTACTTCTAGATACTTTACGTTCGTTGGTGGAAATTTAGTTACTTGGAGGAGCAAGAAACAAAAGGTGGTGTTTAGGTCTTCTGCAGAGGCCAAATTCGGAGGTATGGCGCATGGAGTATGTGAAGTTCTTTTGGTTATGTAAGTTGCTTTGGGGTCTTTGTTTCAAATCGAAGGAGGCCATAAATTTGTACTGTGACAATAAGTCGGCACAAGAGATTGCAGAGAACCCGGTACAGCATGACAAAACGAAGCATGTGGAGGTTGATTGGCACTTCATTAAGGAAAAGCTTGAGAAGAAGATTGTGTCAATATTGTTTGTGAACTCGGAAGAACAACTTGCGGATATTCTCACTCATGTCGTGTGTAGTAGGATTTTTGGTGACTTAATTGTCAAGTTGGGCATGTGTGACATCTATGCTCCAACTTGAGTAGGGACGGAGCTAGAAATTTCTTCTAGTTGGGCAATCTGAAAATCAACTAAGAAAACCTTATTATAGTATGCTTATACCTAATATGATAATAGGGATGATTTCAAATGATCATGCATCACAATTCCAATGTTACTAAAATTTCAGTGTAGTAGTGGAAGGTGACAAAGTGATAAAAAAAATATTAATACATGATTACACGGGAGAGGTTTTTCAGTTTGAATGATAGAACAAGAGCATTTTTGCTCATATAATATTTAATATGAAGTATATGCGGTTTGAATGTATCTTGGATATTAGATACATATATTTTCTTCAACGATAACGCGTGTGTATTATATAATTGTAGTCTACAACTTAACAAACGAATCACTTGAGTGGGGGCATATGCCCCCAGTGAGCCTTCATTGGCTCCGTCCATGAACTTGAGGGGGAGTGTTGCCGTGAGTAATCTTTAGAAATACGAATGTAATTATTGTGTAAATAACAGAGTCCTTTATTAGGAAGGATATCTCTTGTGTCCTTTTTAGTTTTCCTTTGAGAACAATGATTGTATGTACTTATATACCAAAATATGCAATACATGAAAATTAAGCCGTAAATTTATGTTTCATTATATAAATGGAGAAACACTTACAAAAAAAACTTCCCTCCACTTGTATAATACCATATGATGTACCATTTCATATTTTGGGCACATTGAAAATTTTTTGCACAAGAATTATTGCCATTTTATTGTCAAGAGCATAACCTCATGCCTCAATACTATATTTCCAGTTACATGCACATGGACCAACCAAAGTAGTTACAATATATAGGGTAGTGATTTTTATGCTTCTCCTTCTGCATGCATCTCTTTTTGTTGTTGTTATTTTTCTCTAATTTATTTAATTAAATAACTAGAAAAACAAGAAGCAAAATTATAGAAGATGCTAGGACTCGGGTTTAATCTAATTTATTTTCCTTTAATTTGTTTATCTCTTCGTTAATTTTTGTTTTTGTTTTTTATATTGCTAGGATTGCCAAGACTCAAGTTGTTTTTGTAATCATTTTTGTTGATGACTTTCTTTGTTCGGTGTTTTTCTGGGCTTCAAGTACCCTTTAGCTAGAGGAGGTTTCGGATTTGAAATGCTTTGTGTGTATTTGGTACCCTTTAACCCAAAACAAAAACAAAAATTACAAAAATCACTTCTCATAGTGAATAATTCAAACAGCAAAAGTTGCATTATTTGCATGATCGCGGCATGGAGGCCAGCATAGGCCAGACCCCATTGTAACATCCCACATCGTTCAGGGGAGAGGATCTTGTATGCCTTATATGTATATTCCTATCTCTACCTAGCACGAGGCCTTTTGGGAGCTCACTGGCTTTCGGTTCCATAGGAACTCCGAAGTTAAGCGAGTTCGCGCAAGAGTAATCCCATGATGGGTGACCCACTAGGAAGTTATCATGTGAGTTCCTAGAAACAAAACAGTGTATGCGTGGTCGGGGCCCAAAACGGACAATATCGTGATGCGGTGAAGTCAAACCCGAGATATGGTGGGGACCTGGACCGAGATGTGACACCATTATGTATTTTCACCATTTGGTTATGTTTAATTGCTAGAATTATTATTTTGCAGACCAACTTATTCTTTATTAGACCCTAATTCGAATTAGTTGAATGAAAAAATGGTCCATGTTTTATCATATCCTGATTTGGTCCCCATACTTCTAAATTCTAATAAAATCAATTTAGTTTGTGGATTTTACTTTGTGACCTCGTTTGTTACTCAGGATTGGAGACAATCTCTCTAAGAAAACGAGGCATATTAGATAGCGTGATGGACTCCAAACACTTTCTACTTGATGTCACTTTCACAAGATGGCCAAATCTCAAACACTATCGGTTGCCCAACTTAAAACATGGGTTTTCGAGTGCCTTGTTGCTAAAGGGTTGCCAAAGGGAACTACCAACAAAGCCATCTATTTTTTGACTACTCGTATTGTTCAGCTAAAAACCTCCATTGCACCACAATTTACTTAAGAAGCCCTTGAATATATGAGGCATGCTTCACTTGATCTTGTAGCATAACCGACCCCAGTCCTGAAGCCCATTTTGGGTCGTCCCGCAGTCCCCCTCCTAAACCCTATTTTGGCTCGTCTTCTTTGAAACTTGTGGTCTCAATCAATTTGAAATCAAATTCTCTGTATAATTTTCTTTTTTTTGTTCTATTGATTCACTTGTATGAATATTAGTAGTTCACTCCCATTGATGCGAGAGAGACATGTTAAGTTCCAAGCAATGTATTCTGATAACACTGACAACAAATACAACTCTTTATTTATTTATTTTTCTTTCTGGTCAGAAACAAACTTCATTAGAGAAACAGGAGAACCACAAGCACTAGGCAGAGAGACAAGGAAAGCTATATTCACTTCTTGAGTTGTACATCTCAAAAAGTAGGGTTTTTAGTCAAAATGGTTTCTGAGATTAACATAAGTTTTCATTTTGTTCCATGATAATGAAAATCAATAGAAGTGGTCATTGAGTTTGTCCACCTTAAATCATTTTGGTCTCTTTGTGAAAAATTTGTCAATATCCCCATTAAATGAGGGGTTGTTTTGACAAAAATATTCTTAAAAAGTAGTCACGTGACAATTTAATTAGAATATTGACATATTTTTTACGGAATGATGAAAATGATTTACATTAGACAAACTCAAGAATCACTTATATTGATTTTCATTGTCAGAGACTAAAGCAAAAAGTTATGTCAATCTTGAAGATAATTTTGATTAAAAACCCTAAAACCATAAAGTCCGTTAAAAGGAGAAACTCTCGTGTTCGGTGTCTGGATCACTAGTTTCTGGCGGCCCACACTGAAAAAATCACTCATGGCCCATTCCCTATTTGAGGCCTACCATACCCCTTTTTTGACCTCACCTTCTCTCTCTTTTGGTCTTGTCTGAACAGAAGAATTTTTCTATCAAGAGAATTGTGTCTCGAGAATAAATGGATCTACTTTTTAATTTATTTAATTTTTTTAGTAGAGGCTAATCCCAATCCAGATTCCAAAAATATATCGTTTTTTCATTCATAAATTGATATTTTGTCTTAAATTATGGTAATAACAACTGAGGACTTATGACTGGTTTGAGATTGTGGTGCTTCAATAAAAACAAAAACAATAACAAAAATTTAAAAAAAAAAAAAAGCTTATTAAAATATCTGGAATATCAATGACAGTAGAAAAGCATAAAAAAACAAAAAGAAGGTCTACCATACTTATAAAGAAAGTGTGTCTTTTTTTAAAACCATAGTAGTCATTGCCCATTTATCAAAATTTTAAATGGCATGTTTCACAAAATTACAATTTTTGCGTCTACATATTGTCTTTGACAATTATTATCACATTAAATACCATATTATTTTTAGTCATTTAACATATTCAAAGCATCCAAGAGTGTTTTTTCTCCTTTCTCTCTCAAAGAAAATTCCCAAAAGAAAACCTTGCTCAACCGCCGACCCTAGCCTTTGGTTTTAGGGTCGGTGGCAGTCCTCAATCTCTCCTGCTTTCTTCTACTTTTCCTTCTTTTCTTCCTTTACTTCTCTTTACCTATGCTTTTATCTGAGCTCTGTCTCATCTATCTCAGCTTTTGTCTCAGTTTTGTACCCTCTCCTCAATCAACTGCCGGTCACCGCCATCCTTCTCATCCCTCCCCATTACACCCTTTTCTCCTACCTGCCTCTTCCTGCCCTTCATCTTTTCCAACCCACAACCATGAATTAGATCTTTGAGTGTTGGGCTCTATCTTGACACAAGACCCAACCCACACAGCCTAATGTCGATCCCGCTTACCGGAAAAATTGGGGGAAGTGTGGAACGATTCACGTCGGAACAAGGGTGTTTTACACACCCCCTTTGCCCTCCCCCTCCTCATGTTACGTTTGATTATTTTTCTTGCAAGTGTGGCTATGGAGGCTTTGGCCCTTAGTGGATTGACTCTATGCAACTCTCAAATCTAGTTTTTGGTTCGGATGCATTTTTTAGTTTCGTGTGATTTCTTCCTTCGCGGAGGTAGTAGCGGTTGCAGTGGTGGTGACTGGTTTTTGGCTACTGGAGCTTAGAGTTTTACTGATTATTATTTCTTTTGTAGCCTACAAGCCTAAATCTGTGTGGGCCTCCCTTTGTGGCTGGGGTTTGGGCTTGTCTTCTAGTTTATGTTTGCTTTGTTGTGTAGGGTCTCTGTTTAGGTTTAGGCCTTTCTAGCACAAACTGTACCTCCCTTTCATTAATGAAGTTTTATTCTTGACACCAAAAAAAAAAAAAAAAAATATTCAAAGTAATTTATATAAAAGTTTATTAGACACTCAAACATTGCCTTTTTTTTTTTAATTTTATTAAAAGCACTTTACCAAAAAATAAAAAAAGTTTACCAAATATTCAACAACTTT
This sequence comes from Pyrus communis, assembly GCF_041283825.1. Classification (NCBI taxonomy): domain Eukaryota; kingdom Viridiplantae; phylum Streptophyta; class Magnoliopsida; order Rosales; family Rosaceae; genus Pyrus; species Pyrus communis. The sequence continues at coordinate 34,546,177 of NC_142569.1, read as the reverse complement.
ATTTTACAACTGTTTATTCTCACATCACAACATAAACCTTTTTTTTTTTTTTTTTTTTTTTTTTTTTTTTTTTTTTTTTAAGTACATCAATACCAAACTAGTCATCATTACAGTTGCCAACTGGTCTAAATGGATGTTTATTTCTAATTTTATGAAAAACCATAGTTTAAGATTAAAGATTAATCAAAATATTATTCTCATTGTAGGAGGAAAGTAAGAAACTCTTACTTATGAAAAGCTAAATGTACCATCAACTGGTCTAACTCTTTGAGTTGAGACTTGAGATCAGATTCGAATCTGATTCAAGTTTGCTCTGGCTTCAATCACATGGTGCTTATTGGATTCCAAGTAGTCATTATAAGTCATTTCACGATAAAAGGGTGGGTTGTGCTCGTCTACAAACTCAGGTGCAGGCCTCACAGTTGATTCCAATGATGGTCCAAAAAAGAAGGGTAAACTCTTCCTTTCCACTTCGTTGGTCAAAGCCACCCGATGCAACAAGCTCTTGTACTTCCCATTGGTCAGAATCTGCATTATGCATGCCATGCATCATATTCATGAACAACCCACGAAGTTTTTTCCCCAATTATTAAAAATAAAACAATAAAACAATTTGAACATATACAACTGATATATTTATTGACACACGCTTCCTAATACATGTGAGTTATACCATTGTATGTGAGTCTTACATTTATTAGACAATATTTTAGTTTTGTGTGTCCAAGTAATATCACTTAAAATAAAATATAGCACAAATATTATAATGAATGAACCAAATAGGATTACAGTAATAATCACAACCACACCCTTTTCCTCTTTCTACACACCCATTTTTCTAATTATTGTCGGATTGAATAAATCAAACAAAAAATACTAGACATGATTAAACAGAAGTGTGTAAGAGAAAAACAAAAAGTGTATACATAGTTTCCATAGGTTAAACACTATAATTTTTCGTACATATTTTTAGTCTTTCCATGTAATTGATCCACGTGTTTGGCTTTAGTCTTAACACATGTGATTAGATTTGGATTAAACACTTTAATTTTATCAAGTGAGAAAATTGGGGGAAATGTTGAACTTTGTAGCATTCGCGTTAAAACTGTTGTGAATTAGATAGCGTTTATTCGTGGAGAAGAATTTAAATGCACCTCTATATGGTCAGCAACAATGACAAAGATGGAACTCGGAGGAAAGTTTGCATTGAACCACTTTTTCTGGTGCTCAACCTGAAGTCCCCCATCAACGTCTTGAGCAAGGAGGACAAGTAAGCCAGGGTCACGATGAGGGAATTGGCCAATCTGATTCTTGTCGTCCGATGAATGCGACAGCGCCGGATAGTAATTTGGTCCGAAAACATTATAGCCAGATTCCAGGTTCATTTTCTTCTCTATGTAGTCCTCTTCAAGCCCTAGGGATTTTGAAATCCCTCTAAGTAATTGGACTCCCATTTCTCGCATTTTCTCACAATACTCTTGTAAAACCCTGCTAATTAACATCATACGTAAATTAGGTAAATGTTCTTTAAAGATGTAAATTAGGTAAATATACTTTAAAGACGCACAACTGACACACTTGCTATCACTCTTTAATATAAGTGGGTTCCACATATAATGATACGGCATACCTTTATTAGAAAGTGTGTATCAATTTTGTGTGTACTAAAAGTATTATTATACACATTAACATGGGTTACATGTTAGTTAAGTTTAAAATATTCTAATTTCGTATTGATGGTATGAGGTTTCCTTTTTGTTCAAAAGTGAATGCATGCATGCATAGCCAATATGGTATGTTAGTATGTTTGATAGAAGCATGCTTGTTTACGTGGAATTGGCAGGCTTTGTTGGGCAATGAAAGGTGGGATGTGCTCTCATGTGGAGAAGCTCTCTTTGGGTTCTGCCACCCCACCGGAATCTGATTTTATCCTTCGAATCATTTGTCTCATATCGTCGCTTCTCCTCGTCATTCTGATAAAAAAATTTGGAAAGCCAATTCATAACACTCCCCATCAGGCTGTCCGGGATCCCATGATTCGTCACCTGCAAAATCATCAAGTTCAATACAACTAATCATCCTCCTTCTAGCTAAATGTGTGTGGTGATATATATACATACATATATATATGGTAAGGAAAGTTGCAGACAACTGATCAAGGAGAAAGAGGGATGTAAGTTAATACTGTAAAGAAGCCAAAGTTGAGGCAAGCTTCGTTAAGGTCACTGATGGCTTTAGTACGTTTTAGAACATCACCGGAGATGAGCATGGAGTAGTCAATGACTGGATTTGGAAGTACATAACATGATTCACCTTCATATCCTGAAAAGGAGTTGACCAAATTCTTATTTTTCGACACACTGCTCGAGTAAAAACAAGGCCTTTGGCTTTGAGTAGAAAGCAGTAGAGTAGTTGCTTCAGTTCCAGCCATTTTTGCCTGTGTGTTTGTGTTGAGAGAGAGAGAGAGAGAGAGAGAGAGAGAGAGAGAGAGAGAATGGTTGCAGTGGAGAAAAGCTCAGCTATGTATGCAAAAACCAGGCTCACAAGCGACCCTTTTTATAGAATAAACATGGATAACTTCGTATAAACACACATAACTTGTGAAAAATTAAAGAGGGACCAGCACTAAGCATGTTTTTCGTGTCCGGAAGGTATAAAAGACGTAAGGATATATGCCTGCACATGTTTCATGGGACGCTTTGTCATTATCTGTTTTTTTTTTTGGTCGAATGTCACTATCTGTTTATGTCGTTAAGAAAAATGCTATAACTTACACATAAATTTAGATTACATTTAAATTACCTCTTACGTGAGATTTATTTGTATTAGAGTGATAATGTAATTAAATGCGGTTCATAAAATATAGTCTTCCTAACATAACTCATTATGTTATACAACAATTTGTTTATTTTAAAGGAAAGTGTTAGGCAGAATATATTTATGTGTAGTACTAGTATGTGAACATTGCGTTATTTTTTAATATGGGTGGAACTTACTTGCATTGTTGTGCTCTATTTTTTTTTCCTTATATTTTGTTCTTTGCGTTAAAATTTTCAACGGCGGAAATTGATAGTGCAATTTGTGTATTGAGTTTTCCTGGTACAAAAAACTAGAAGCTTGATTGTGTTTTTTAAGTTGTGTCTAGTCTTAGGATTGAAGTTAGAAGTCAAGTCGGGATTGGACGGTTCGATTGGAAGATACTATCAAAATAAACACGTACTTTAGGTATCGTTTGGTACGTGGGACGGGACGGAACGGAACAGAGTGGGATAAGGCGTTCCGTTCCACGTTTGGTGCGCCTAAAACGGGTGGGACGAGCTGTTCCACGGGACGAGTTTTGGGTGAATTTTCATTCCACCTCACCCCCTGGAACGACTCGTTCCACATCTGTGGAACACAAAATTATAACCTCTCAGTCTCCTTCTTCTTCTTCCTTGTTTCCATCCGAGGGCATCTTTGCTCCCGTTCCGTTCCGTTCCGTCCTGTCCCGTCCCGTCTGCATACCAAACGATACCTTAGGTAATGTTTCGTACGCAGACGGGACGGGACGGGATGAAACAAATGTTCTGTGTTATGTTTGTTACGCACAGGACGGAACAGGACGGTTGTTCCATCCTGCGTTTGGTAGCGCATGGACGGAATGGAACCAAAAGATTAAAATGACTAAAATACCTATATTCCGTCTGTTGTTTGCTACAATTTTATGCGCAGAGTGGGACAAGACTCCCTTTTTTTTTATTTTTTTATTTTTTAATAAGTTGTTCAAATTTGAACACTATTATCCATTATTTGTTTTTCTTGGTCCAAATTTTAATAGGTATATGTTGTGTTCCACATGCAAACCCCTAAATTTGTAATTTTTAATCTCCCAGTTTTCTACAGCTCCATTCGAATTTTCAGCACAAACCCATCAAATTTTATTATGCAAATTGCAAAACCCACACCCCAATTCAATTTTTAGTCCCTAATTTTGGTCCTTTCAATTGTGTGTTGTTGTTCTGGGAGTTCAGGTTCTGCAAACATTAGAACTGGCATTGTTTCGAAGGACACCCCTCTAAATATTCCCCATTGCATTGCGTGGCAAACCACACAAGCACATGAGAAATGTTGAAAAGTATATAAGTTTAATGATCATGCATATTGTAAACATTTTAGGGTTTAAACATTCAGAACTTAAACAAAGAAAATGAAATATGTAGAACTTAAACATGAAATATCCGAAATCAAACATTTGTCCTGACTTAAAAAATAAATAATGTCTTGCTAAAGCAATAATGAAAACACTAGAAGTTGATAAAGTTCATCATACTAAAACTACAAATACTAAAGCGCCAAATGCTCAAAGGCTCTCCATAAACACTTTAATGAAATCTGGCTTCTGTGAGTCATCCAAGGTAGTCCAAATACCCATCAAATCGGTATCTTTCACTAACTTCATTGAAATTCTTCGCACCTGTCCAAATACCCTTGGTGCTGCTGCTACTTTAGAACCTGACCAATTAAAGCCGTCAATCTTGATGGTTGCACCACAGTAACTTCAGCAGCAAGTGCTGAGAAATTCAAAAGAAAATATAACTCATCAAAGACAACAGAAATTTCAAAGAATAAAATTCAATAACAACAGAAATTTCAGAAAAAACTTATTTTACTGCAGAAAAACTATTACAAGTGGCTTACTATAGCTCTTGATTTCCCGGTCCTTGTGATTTCGTTTTGGTCCAATATTATGTATTTGGAAACTAGGCATGTCCATGATTAAACCCAACTGATTTCACTAATTTCCGTTGAGTTTTGATTGATAAAAATCATGTCCAAAGTTGAGTCACAGAGCTGCTAGATAACAGCGAATTCTGCATTTTCAGTTTTGGGTCCCCATTTTATATCTGCTATAAGTTTCAATCTAGAGCTCTGTTTCCCACAAATCTTCAATGGATTTTAGTGAACTCAACACATGTGAATCATTAGATTTTACAGTGCAACATAATATCCATGAAGCAAGTTAAATTAGCTCTCACCCACCTCTTTCTAATCCCCAAACTTTAACCTTTGTTTGGTTCCCGGGAAAACGCAGCAAACAGCAAAATGAAACCCATAATTTTGAATCCAAACCTTGATAAATTGGGTCATGTAAAAGCAACACAAAGACCTACTGCCTTGATAAATTGAATCCAAACCATAATTTTGACTTCAACATGCACAATGGACCTACTGCCTCAAATTTCAAAACCCAGAACCCAAAATAATAGCAACAACGTTCAAATTTTCCCTTTCGCTTTCTTTTTCCAATTTACTCGGGAACTAAACAAAAAGTTTCGATCCCAAATTGCTCACTACCACAAGCTCGCACAATAGATGCAAAAGTTTCGATGTCAACATATTTGGAATAAAAATGGAGTGTTTGAGTATTTAACCCTTAACACATGTGTTTGAGTAATTTACTAAACCTGCATAACAGAAAAAACGAAACAAAGAAAACGAAAACAAAGCCGCATGAAACTTTGATCATCAGCAACAACCTTGTATGGTTTTGGTACTTTCTCAAAACATCAATCTTCTCCTTTTTTCTCATATAATTGTTGTTAGCTGCCTTGTTTTCTTAGAAATGTTTGTTCTTCCTGGTATTGGTCAGTTTAATCTTTCTAAATATTACTGCAAATTGGTGTCTTTTTTCAGAGCTTAAGTTTTTTATTTCTCCCAAAGTTGCACCTTTCATGTTTTAAGTCCAAAATTTAATCTTCAACATTGTCAAAATTGTTCCTTTCTTAATTTTAATTTCATCTTTCATTGTTTCTAAAATGGGTTTCTTAAAAAAATTTAGAAAACAAAATTTAAAGGGGTCTCTTTGATTGTTGAAAATTTCCTTCTTTTGTTTGTAATTTTAGTTTTGTTTCTGTTGTGCGCTATATACTACTCAGGTGAACATGCACAATGGACCTGTTGTGCGCTATAAATTGAATCCAAACCATAGTTTACTAAACTTGCATAACAGACAAAATGAAACTCACAGAAAATTTTCAGGAGCTGCAAAAACAAATCGAACCTGGAACGTAGATGCAAAGCTGAAGATGCTACACGGAAGAGGATGAGGAGGAAGGTTGCGAAGGAAAGATGCAAAGCTGCTACATGGAAGAGGATGAGGAGGAAGGTTGCGAAGGGGAGATGCAGAGTTCACAGAAGAAGATGAGGAGGAGAAGGGGAGATGTAGAGGTGAAGAGGTTCAGTGGCTGAGAAGAAGAGAAATAGTTTTAGGGTTTGTTGTTGATGATGTAAATTTTGAAAAAGACAAGGGGTATTTTTGTCTTAAAATGTAAAAATTTGTCTCCCACAAACGTGGAACAAGTCGTTCCAAAGGGGAGGCGGAACGAAAATCATCCAAAACTTGTCCCGTGGAACAGCATGTTCCACTCGTTTTAGGCGCACCAAACATGGGACGGAATGCCTCGTCCCACTCTGTTCCGTCCCGTCCTACGTACCAAACGTGACCTTAAGGAACTTGAGCAAGGTAAGTGTCCCACATGTGCATTCCTCTACTGCAAGAATAGTTCCGCGTTGTACTGTGACTGGATTGCGGCAAGTGTCAAACAGTAAAAAGAAAAAGGAAAAAAAAAAATCTGCTGCTGCTGCTTGTTTGCCTTGGTGCAACGTGTCAAATAGTAATTTTACCTTTGTGTACGGTGTAATTACAACCATGTACAAAGTACAAATGTTGTGCTTAACCAATTGCACTATCATGTAGGAGTATTCTGCTGCAAGTAGGTCACGTGTGCATTCTTCTTGTGTAATCGTGTGTTATTGCAATGGAGAACACATGTTGGATTTTGGAATCTAGTGCAAAGGATTATATGACGCATGATAAACCTTTTTTCAATCTATAACACATCCTTATAGAAAGTATGTGGCAACTGCTAATGGTACTACTATTTCTGTTGTTGGAGTTGGAGCAGTGTGCCTTACACCCTCTTTCATCTTATGTGAAGTCTAGAATTCTTGTTTGGCTTTTCTTGTCAAATCTTGTAAATTGTATCACACATGCTCTAGATAGTTTTAGGGTTTAAATGCCATTTTTGGGACCTTGGCCGGAAATATTCTCTCAAGGGCTTAACTTCTCACAACTACTCATGGTGATAGGTGGTAAGTAAAGTAGTAGACAACTGATCAAGGATGAAGAGGGAGGTATGCACGTACTGTGAACAAGCCTAAGTTGAGGCAAGCTTTGTGAAGGTCACTGATGGCTTTAGAACGTTTTAGAACATCATCAGAGATGAGTATGGAGTAGTCAGTGATTGAATTTGGAAGTATATAACATAATTCACCTTCACATCCTGAAAAGAAGTTGACCGACTTCTTATTTTTCGACAAGTTGCTCGATTAAAAGCAAGGCCTTTGGCTTCGAGTAGTATGCAGTAAAGTAGTTGCTTCAGTTCTAGCCATTGTGCATGTGTGTTTGTGCGCAGAGAGAGAGGGGTTGTAGTAAAGAAAAGGTCAGCTATGCATGCAAAAAACCAGACTCACAAGCGACCGTATTAGTAGAATAAAAAGGTTTTTTTTTTATTAACAAACAATATTATATATGCTAAGAAGGTGGGATAATGGGTTAAGCTTCATAATGTGCTATCAATAATGTAGCTCAATAAGACGATTTTTAGAATATAAAGGTTTTTTATATCTAAAAAAAAGACTATAACATGCCACTGTGGAAATTTAAGTTGATTTAAATTTATATTTCATAGATTGAAAGAATGTACAAGAGAGTATATATAAAGTGAGGGAGATGGTTACAAGCAACCTTTCCTTGACAAACTCTACTAACAAGGTAAACCCAAAAGCTGTCACTCCTTAAATTAAGGGAGTGCAGTAAGCAACTAGCACACAACTATCAACAAGTCATCTAGCTGTCAATCTTCCTCAAATTAAGGGATTAGGCCTAATAATGAATCCCATGGAAAGAGGAAACTGAAAATTGGCAGCATGGGTATCAGTCAACCTATATCTCAGCCCATATCGTCCAGTACTCCCCCTTAAGCTGGATTGAGCCAAGCTTGTCAAAGAGATGCTGAAAAGGAACTGAAGGAAGTGCTTTTGTGAACACATCCACCAGTTGATCATGATTGCGATAGATGGTTTAAATAACTTGGGATTAAACTTGTGCCCTAATGTAGTGATAGCCTACCTCAATGTGTTTGGTCCTTTCATGGAACACTGGGTTAGCAGCAATATGCATGGCTGCTTGATTGTCACACATGAGTGACATTGGAGTAAAACTAGAGAATCCCAAGTCTAGAAGTAATCCTTTGAGCCAAATTAACTCACATGTTGTCGAAGCCATTGCACGATATTCAGCCTTTGCACTAGAACGTGCAATAACTTGTTGTTTCTTGCTTTTCCATGTGATGAGGTTTCCTCCAACAAACGTACAATAGCTAGTGGTAGACTTCCTATCAATTGCATTCCCAGCCCAATCTGCATCGGTGTAACCACTGATCTAAGTAGAGTGGTTGTTCCTTATAAGAATACCTTTACCAATAGAGCCTTTTAGGTAGCGTATGATTCTTTTGACAATGAGAAGATGTTTCATAGATGGTACATGCATGAATTGACTAACCAAGCTCACAGCATAGGTGATATTAGGTATGGTTATGGTAAGGTATATAAGCTTTCCAATTAACCTTTGGCAATAACTCACATCAGTGAGAGGTTCTCCATCCATATCAAGCTTTAGCTTACTATCAAGGGGAGTGATAGCAGGCTTAAAATTGAGTAATTCAGCCTCAGTGAGAAGATCCACAACATACTTGCGCTGATTTAAAAACAAAACCTTTTGAGATGTTGCCATTTCAATGCCAAGGAAATATTTTAGTCTCCCCAGGTCCTTTATGGCAAAGGTGTATGATTGAGAGATTTCTTAAAAGCTTCAATTTCAACTTCATTTTCACCTGTGATGATGAGATCGTCCATATAGATGAGAACCACCAATATACCAGCTGATCCTTTACGAGTGAACAAGAATGAGTTTGCATTACTTTGAACAAAACCAGCAGCTTCCAACACTAAACTCAACTTGGCATACCATGCATGTGGAGATTGTTTCAAACCATAGATTGCTTTGTGTAATCGACACACCATACCATTTTTACCATGAGAAGAACCTGGTGGAAGTTGCATATATACTTCCTCTTGTTAATCCCCATGAACGAACACATTTTCGACATCCATTTGATACAATGGCTAGCCATAATTCACATCTACTAAAAGAAGAACCCTAACGAAGTTCATTTTGGCTACTGGAAAAAATGTCTCCTTGTAGTCTACTCCAAACGTTTGAGTAAAACCACGTGCAACAATTTGGCCTTGTGACGTTCAATTGATCTATCAGCCTTGAACTTTGTCTTATAAATCCATCTACTCCCAACAACCTTATTCCCTTGTGGTAACTTCATAATGCTCCATGTTTGATTGTTCTCCAAGGCATGAAGTTCATCCTTTATCACATTTCTCCACTCAGGAATTAGTTGAGCCTCTTGAAAGGTTTATGGTTCAATGTGATGAAAGATTTCAGCTAGGAATATGGCATGATTAGGGCGAACATAACTATAACACAGCACCTCAGTGATGAGGTGTTTAGAAGCAAATGTGACATTGTCTCGGAGCCTTACTGGAGGTTGTCGAGCACGCACCGGATTACGCCTTGTAGAAGGCAAAGTGGGAGCCTCTTCCTGACTTTCATCTTGAGTAGACTCAGTACCATCTTCCAGGTTTCTTGGTTGAGAAGACATATCAGTAGTGTCACTCACAATCTCTTCTTATCCATGATTGCTAGTGGTTTCAGGATCCAAGTGCATTGAGTGATCAATGCACACAGGCAAACCGTAAAGCTAATCAGTGCACATAAGTAGTGACACTGCTATGATACCATATGGAAGTTGATTTACATGTATATTTCATAGATTGAAAGAATGTACAAGAGAGTATAAGTAAAGTGAGGGAGATGGTTACAAGCAACCTTCCCTTGACAAACTCTACTAACTGGGTAAACCCTAAGGCTGTCACTCCTTAAATTAAGGAAGTCCGGCAAGCAGCTAGCACACAACTATCAACAAGTCATCTAGCTGTCAATCTTCCTCAAATTAAGGGATTAGGCCTAATAATGAATCTCATGGAAAGAGGAAACTGAAAACTGGCAGCATGGGTATCAGTCACCCTATATCTCAACACATATCGTCCAATAGCCACATATAACAATATTACTACAAATTTTATTACTATTTACAAGAATGCCATCTTTGTTGTCTACAGAGGTATGATCGTCAATGGAGGTTTAGTCATAAACATCAGGCCAAAATCGACAATGATAAAGCTAGGAATCACAATGGAAGAACTATTCTGAAGACGCCTCCTAATCCAAGGCTTTAACCAAGGCAGATAAAAGGTAGTATGCATGATCAGGATTGAGATGGTGATAGGAGAGTTAGAATTAAACACGTTATTTCACGCAATTGATGTAAGGACTTTCTACAATCTACTCTTGGGAAGACCTTGGGTTCATAAGAATGGAGTCGTACTGTCAACCCTATATCAATGTGTAAAGTTCTATAGGGGTGGAGTGAAAATGATACAGGGTGATACTTAGCCGTTTAATAAAGCAGAGCCACACTTTGCCGACACAAGTTTTACATGGATGAAGACGTGGTATCAGAGGCTCTCTTTACGAAGATTCAATCAACAGGTAAAGCTATGTCTAAGAAAGACAAACAACAGACAATGTCTCATATGGGGAAAAATAGCAACAAGCAGAGCTGGGCGTCTAAGAAAATAAAATCATCCTCAAAAGGATCAAACACACCAATCCTTGTTTGAGGAAGAAATAAACAAGGGGCCCTCGAGAAAGTTGCAAAAAGAAGACGTGACGTTCTTGGAAGCAGCTGCAATTGTGACTCTACCCAAGTTGAACAACCCAAGTGTTTTGAAGCCTTCATTACAAAGTTTTGTCAGACTAGTGCAAAATGTAATGGAGCACGAATCTTTTCCAACCAAGAGAATCAAGGAAACCCTATTGGATTTTATTATATTGCATTTATTTCCCATTAATTAAAGATTGTTTATGCTTCGATCCTAACGCTTAAAACTCATGTCAAGGGCTGGATATGGTTTCATTAAGTCTTGTATGCTAGGAAAGAATAGCTTGAGTATCACCGGAGAAAGGAGACGTGAACTCAATAAGACCCAGAAAAAGTTGAAGAAGCATGGTTATGGAGTCAACCTTGCCAAAGTAGGTCTTGGCTTCACAGCCACAACACCTGTCAAAATCTCAATCAAAGGAAAAAAAGAAGGTCAATACCCAAGTGTGCAAGTGATGAAAGAAAAGGAAAAGTCGAAGCTCATTCCACGAACTTCAGTATTTGATCGCTAAATTGGTTGTTCCAACCTGGGGTCAATGAAAAAATAACCCCGTGCATGGTGCATGAGCTAAAATTTAAATAAATAAAATGGCATTTTGATATAGATGTCTAGCTTTTAAAATTTTGAGATTAAACATTGATGACTTATAGAGTTTTGATTAAATATCTTCCTGCAATTTAGGTGCCACATGCATTAGAAGTAACCTTTTTTATAATGTAAAATTACCCAACTTGCCATTATATAAATATGCCTTTTAATTCCTACGTAATACATCAAAACTCCTAAAATCTTGTAGATAAAATTTGTAGAATTTAATTTCAATAAAAAGTCTTTCAAATTACACATGAACACAACTTGCCATTATATTTAATACACATTTTAATTCTTAGGTAATATATATAAAGTCCTAAAATCTTGTAGATAAATATTGTAGTATTCAATTTCAATAACAAGTCTTTCAAATGACACATGAAACGTATATTTCTTCTTAGTACATATTCAATACGTTACTTAATATATCTTCTTGGTACATACTTGGTATGTTTGTATTCTTTTTTGTATATATTTGGTACGTTTATATATCTTTTTGGCACATTTATATTTATTTAAAAAAAAACATATTTGGTACATATATTGCTTCATGGTACGTATTTGGTACGTTACTTTATATATCTTCTTGGTACGTATTTGGTATGTTTGTATTTCTTTTTCGTATGTATTTGGTACATTTATATATTTTTGGTACGTTTATATTTATTTTAAAAAAAATATTTGATATGTTACATTATATCTTCTTGGTACGTATTTGGTACGTTTATATATATTATCGGTACGTTTATATTTCTTTTCAACAAAAAAAAAAAAACGATCAAAGAACAAACTGAAAGATACAATGAAGAACAGATTTTTGTATACTCCAAATCCTTGTGGGATATGAACTAATATACAAGACATACACAAATTACAATTCAATTTAAGTCTCGAACTCCGCTTGTCCATACTGAACTAAACAGCAACAACAATATCACAGCAAGATTATACTGCAGCAGCAAGCATAGTTGATTCAGGCTTATTTGGTTTATCACAAACAACTCGGCAATTTTTGCTCTTTTTGACTTCCTCCACCTTTTTTGTCATTTTTTTCTTTTTTCTTTTTCCGACGTTCCAACGCCAGGAGGGATTCCAACGTTCCAACGCCATTCCAAATAGAAACAAAACCTGAAAATTTATGGGATACATATCATCTTTATTTGCAATTTGGAAAACTAATGAAGTACATATCATCTTTATCTTTGAATTTCAAAATTCAAAAAATGTCCCCCAAAAAATGGCCGAATAAAAAACCCTCTCCACAAATTAAAATTTGCAATGATCATAGCTTTAGTAGGCAAAGAATGTAGTTTTTCTTTATGAAGTAATAATTTAGAGTAATTTTGTATTCACATAAACTATTAAAAGACTTAGAAGATGGATCAACGTACCAACCTCTTGATAAAACCTGAAGCAATAAAGAATCTTGATGAAACTTGCTCAATGTACCAATATTAAGCCACCAAAAATAAAGAGTAAATAGCAGAACCTACTAGCATTATGCTGCCGAAAATAAAGAGTAAATAACATATCATATATACGTCTAATTATCTCAAATGATAACAAGATAAAATTGTGAAAACAACCATTAATTGAATTGGATAAACCCATTCAAGATTCAAAAATGGGAGATCACAAAATCAAACGTGTTAAAGAAATACACGTTGACATCAAATTCAACAAACCAGAAACTACTTCCTAAAATAAAGGTCATGTACAAAGAAATATTAGCCTAAAAGGATATATTTGGAATTCAATAATTAGCATTTTAATTTAAAAAAAATACAATAATGACATGTAATTTAAGTAAATATAAAAATGCTAACGTTGCTATCGTTTAAGGCGGCTTAATCAAATCTTAACATGGAACCAATGTTTGATCTAAAAAATATTGAAAAGATGCAGGAGATTCTAATTTTTTCTAAGTAAAAAGATACTTAGATAGGGTGAAAAATAAAGTCCTCTTATAAAAAGAATAAAAAATTTCTTCAAATGCCAAAATAATAAACTGAATAAACTTTCTAGCCTCACATCTTATCCTGCATACGTTTTCGACTGTTTAGTTTGTAAACATGCATAATAGTAGAGGGATTGACTTTAACAACTCAGTAGGGACATAACCTTATATCAAGTTATTATCAACAATAATGCATGAGTAAAATGCAATACTCTTCGTCTCTACCCATTAATTAATATAGTAAAACTCAATGAACAAAAAAGTGTGTAGGATAGTCCTAAAGACGTGGTTTTACGCGTGAGCTCGCCCCTTCTCGACCATCAAATCATGGTCGGCACAGACGGTCCGTACGCTTGATCCGTACTTTAAACACACCTGTCTAAAGATAGAAGGCTTAGCCCATTAAGGTTACCCTGCATACTTTAATAGGAGTTTTAATGAAAAGGGTTTCCCCAAACTTTTATTAACCAAAACCACCTAATAACTTTATTGAATGAAAATGACTAAAACTTTAATAATAAAGACTTCAATTTTAATGAAAATGACAAAAGTGTTGCAATCCTATTGGAATAGGAATGTGATTGTGTAAATCCTAATATATATGAGAATGTATCTTATATTCCTATTAGGAGTAGATTACCTATTAAATGTTGTAATCCTAAAGGGTAAGGAATTAACCTTCCTTACTACTATAAATAAAGGCATAATGGGGTGGAATAACACACACCCACAATTACACATCTCTTTATTCTTCTTCTCTATTGCCGCACCTTTCTCTCTCTCTATGGCCTCCATAATTGTTTAGTAAATTATGCCTACAACACATTATCAGCACGCTCTTGACGCTGCGCTAAAGAGAGTTTGATCTTCAATCAAGGGAGTATTACGTTTTAATCATTCCTTTTATGATTAATTTATTATTTTATTGAATTGATCTACATGCTATTGATTCAATTTAATTTTTCTATGTTGAACGTGATATAACGCATTGGAGATGCAATTCCAGCTTTCCAAGAAGGAACTTCTACAAATTCAAAGGATTTTTTTGTTTTCTGCCAATCAAGTACGCTTAAAATAAAGTAAGATATTTGAAACGATCTTGAAGCATGAAAACATTCCCCATGATGCATGAACCCCACTATGTTTATATTTTCCTTCCGATATATATATATATATATATATATATATATATTATATGTTCATATATTTGTCAATATATATATATATATATATATATATATGTTTCATGCATTATGAAATTAAATCACTATGTGGAATTTATGAGTCAAGTATATTCATAAATTAGAAGCATATTAGGGTTTCTACAACCCTAGAAATTTCGAAAAGAAAAACAAAAAGAAGGGAAATTGGACATCATGCAGCACCACTCCCGTGAGGACCATTATGCTGGCCTGAAGCCTAGTCGTGTGGAGACACTCCTAAAAACAATGCCGCTTCGATGTATGGACCTTGGCAACAACCCTCTGGGTTTTGTTGCGGAGCACATGGACAAACCAGGCCTTCGACCTGGCTGGTTTAACCAGGGCCCATATCCCAACTCCATAAAGGAAACCTGCAGCATTTCCCTTTTGGACCTATCCCATGCTCTCAGCCCAAATTTGCCAGCAGCAATAGGCTGCTGGACCTTGTCCTACATCACGGCCCATCTTTGTTGCAAGCATGTAGCTTGCATGCCCAATTGGGCTGCTTTTGCAACCTGCTTGAGTCCAGCCTACAGCTTGAGGCTACATGAGCTTGTCTGAAGTAGCAGCCAGCAATCCAATGCTGGGCTGCCTCATTTTTCGACCTAAAAGCCAAGTTTTGGCTTGTTTTTTATTATTTTCAGCCCATATTTTTTGTGCCCTACTCACGACACCCAAGCCCAATGTTATTAGGATATGGCTTTTGGAATCTAATGCTAATTTTGGCATTTTAAATAATTTTAACTCGAATGTTATAATTATTTTGCTTCTATGATCGACCCCGAATGGTCCCGATCTATTAAATTAATTAAAAGTGACCTGCAGTCCATTAATTTGATAATGAATCCAAAATTATTGGCCTGAAGCCCACTTTTGGACATTAACGATTTAATAATTTATTTTTATACTTTGAACCATTGACATACTTTCGTAGTCCCGAAGCACTCACACTTGAGTCCTTGAAGCAACTCAAATCCACTACACTTAGTTGTATATTGCCTTATGTGTTTCTTGCAGGAACCTCTCTTTTATGAACTAAACGTTTATAAACTAAATTGAACCTGTAGTTTCAAATTTAGTACCTTTGAAACCCGAAGTTTTCATAAAACAATACACCCATGAAAACCCGAATTTTTTATGAAAACCATGTCTTAGAATCCGAATGTTCTAACTTTAATGCTTATGGATGATTCATTCCCATAACACCAATCACAATCTTGTTCCCTCAAATTCAGTGGATTGTCGAACCATCACAAGTTCGATTTTCCAGATTTGGATGTTTCTAATAAAAACCACTTTATGTGGGGTACAAGACGTGAATCTCCACTTGACTATTAAAGTAGCTGAGAAACCATTGAAGGCAAGGAAGAACTGAATAAGCCTCCGCCATGATCTTTATTCGAAGACTTATGCCCGAAGCATTACAAATAGAAATACCTCCCGAATGAGGATTATATGGCTCTTTGGCTTGCTCTTACGGACCATCTAATCATGAAAGACATTACCTGAAGCACACCATGATTACATCTATGAATAAGTACAATTCTGAAGTTTATAAATCTGATCGAATTTTGATTAGAGAATACTTTTCTCGTCCTTTCATGTTTCTAACTCGCCCTTGAAGCAGCAGTGTAGAAAACGGAAGTTTACCAAATTCTTGGATCTGATTACTACCACAAACGTGAGAGAATGGTATGGACTCAGTTAGGCTGGAGTCTACCGAATAGCTCAACCCAGTTCAGTCAAAGCTTAACCGAATGGTGATGCACTGCTTCTGCAAGAATACACCGAATGGCATACTATTTCACAATTCAATTTCGAGTTTGTTTTTACAACATATGGTAGAATCAGGGCTTGCCAAGGTGTGGCCTCATGCCCGAAACGTGATCCTTGGCACCTAAGACCTAAAACTTTAAGAATAAAAGATAATATTCCCAAACCTCAACCCTGTAGAATCTACTTCCGTCTCGATGGAATAGATCATTGGTTATCCACATGCTCGTGCCCTTACCAATGTTGTTGAGGAGTACCATTCTAGTAGTCATATGTGAGACTAATTTTGGCTCCACCAAACATCGTTGGAAAAGCAAAATTTTGATGTGGATGGCCTTGTTGGCCAAATCCCCTTAGTAAATCATTTACTTTGTGAACATTTTTCCATGTTCTTGGATTTAAGTTTGGTGTATGTTTTACTTATGGATAATCTTATTGATATTGTCCTCGAATATGAGTTAATTGAATCATGTTTCTTAATACATGTGATCAATTCAATTAAACACGTGATTAGGTAAGAATGTGGGAAAGTTAGTTGTCTGGATGAATGCGTACTACGCACACTAACTTTACACCTAAATCACATCTCTAACAACGACTTCAGGTCTATCTAACCTGATTAAGAGCATTGGGACGCTCCTTGTTGTATGAATGGTACTGAATTACCATTTAAGGGACCTTAAATTCTCCCTGACGTTGAGTTTTTAAGGATATTCGAGATGACAATGATCATAAATGAAACCACTGAAGAAAATAAAGTGAAATATCTTTGCATCACCTCCAAAAATGAGCCTGAAGGTTTGATTTGGGGCCAATGGGTTGTTTCCCAACTGGGAATACACCACATGTGGCCGGCATAAAGCCTAGTGATTGAGCAGTTTACTTGTTTTAGCATGACCATTTGGGACACTTAGGTCGATCAATGATGCTATGACGCATCTTCTTACCCAAAGTAAGGATTTTGTGCCTATAAGCACACTTTGCCAAAACCCGCTTGTTTTAGGAAACTTGATTTCTAAATCATCCCTCGCAAAGATACGAAACGACTTTCTTTTCACAATGGATTCAAGGGAATATATGTGGACTAATCCAACCAAAACGCGGACCATATAAATACTTATGGTTTTGGTTAATGAATCGACAAACTGGTCACATGTTTGTCCACACACATTACTGTTAAACCTCTTGGCCGATTATGGGTTCACTACCCTACTTATCCCTTAAAGTCCGGGAGACTGGATAATGCTGTAGAGTTTATATCGACGGTTTTCGATAAAGTATTGCATGTCGTTTTGGGTTTCTAATTGAACATCGAATTCCCATGTTCACCCCAAATAGCCTCGCCTAGCGATCATACAACGCAATTTAAATGATCGCCCAAATTTTGGTAAAAGTATCAAGTTTTCGGTTTTTGCCTAGAGCTATGCAATCTTGTACGTAGTTATGTTGGTCCTTAAAGAAGGATGTGTATCCTTTGTCGTAATGTATTTGGGTGTGCATTCTATGTGCCAAGTTACTCCGTCGTAACGTACCACTATGGGTCCTTAAAGAAGGATGTGTATCCTTTGTCGATCATGATTCTCTTTCATAGTAGCTCTTTTTGAGCCCTTGCATGCGATCTCTTTACCGTTCATTTGCGGGTTGTCACTTTAATGAGATAGTTTTCCCACCGTTAAAGGGAGATAAGAACGTCAACGTTCCTGTAGAACGACACAAAGTTGCGTGGACGTTGCCCACTATGTCTCATCTCAATCCCCATACCGCACAAGTGTGATAAGCAAGTGCGATGAATTCTAGTTTTCATAACGTTGCTCCAGAAGCATTCCTCTGATCTAGCTAAAGTGACGAGATCATATTCCAGCTACAAACATGCCTGCAAGGATAGACGTACTTAACGAACGTCGAGTCAACATCCTTAAAGGGTGTGCCACCCCTATTGGACGATTTGGATGCCCCTGTTGGACAATCTGGTACACCGGCAGATAGCCAATCAATCTGTCTTGGCCTGGAGCACGATAGATCATTTGATTTATAGGATTCACTTCCCTAGAAGAGGAAGACACGGTATAACAATGAATCAAAACTCGATCGTTGTCTCAAATCATTTCCATCTCATGAGATTAATCCGGATTACTTTCGAGACTTGAAGTTCTTGGTCCAGTATACTAGTTTGGATAAGCTAAATGAAATTGAAATGAGATTATCATCGATGATGTTTTCACTTATATGGTAGCAACCGACATAAATGAAAAGCGACGATATCGAATCGTGTTCCGTTGATTAAGTGACAACGTAGAATTGATTGGACAACTGAAATTACAATCCAGGTCAAATTCCTTACCAAAGTGTGTTTGGACCTGCGTTCCTACACTGCCCAAGGTAACCCTATTACGTTACAAGTGGGAAAGAAAGCGTTATGAGATGAATGAAATAAGTGCGATATGATGCACGCCTTACGGTGTAAGGTTTCTCTCAAAATGTCCTGTGATTGATAGCAGCATTATGAAATATGGTTAGTGTTTTCTCTATGAGGATATAGATATGGAGATTTACATGTAAGTTCCCGAAGAATTACATGGACTGGTTCAAATAGTTCCAAAACCACAGAACACCCTCTTAACTCGTGTTAAGGCGTTCACTTACAATCCGACGGATATGGTATACCCATCTAAGTGATTATTTGATCAGTCAGGAATATGAATTATGCTCTTGCGTGTTAAACTATGAAGTCTTATTCCAAATTGCTAGAGTTACAGTTTATGTCGTTGACATGAATCTCACTAAGACTCCGGAAGAGCTTGAGAAAACTGCTCGCGCCTGAAGATGGAATTTGAGATGACGGATCTTGGGAAACTCGTTTATGCCTTGACCTGAAGTTGAAGCATTGTTCTGACAGTATTTTGGTCTACCAGTTGAACTACACCTCGAATGTGTTACTTTTGAGTATACCTTTGATCGTCCATACGTTATATGCAAATAAGACCTTTGAAGAGGTTATGGAATCCGAAATTCTATATCTAAGTTCGATTTTGCACTTCGTTGTACTTAGCTCATTGTATTTAGACAAGACATCTTCTTCGCTGCTGATCTTAGTAAAGATGCAGCATCACGCCTACACTCAACCACTAAATTGGTATTAAAGACGTACCCTGAAGGTACTACATAGGCAATCCCAATGCATCTCGAGCGGATCCAACCCCCCTGATCCTCAGAAAGATACTTGCCTTGTTTGTTATGCTGACACTGGTTACTTATCAAACCCGCATAAGGCAAAATCCTCGAATGGTTATGTCTTTACCGTTAGGGATATCGCAATATCTTAGAGGTCCACAATATGACCTTAGTTGCGAAATCTTCGAAACGTTCCAAGACTCACCTCACTTAACTACGCCACAAGCGAGACATGGTTATGAGTTCTTGTTGAGCATATTCGAAGTACTTGCTGTGTTGTCATCCATCGTTGAGTCCCAAGAACGATCCATGAAGATTATGCCACATGTATCGACCCGACCAAGCCATGCTACATCAACAAAGTCAACGCCTACACATATTGCGTCTACATCTACATCAGCAAAACATCAGGAGATTGAAGTCATGCAAGCCGATCCCAGACAACCTTGCCAACCTCTACACAATGTCACTGCCGAAGTCAACCTTCCAGAAGCCTGTCCGAGGAATTGATATGCCTAACTACTTATATGCAATGCTTGTAGTTCTCAATTAGAAGTTATGTCAAACTCAGGGGGAGTATCCATAAGTATACTCATTTGATCTTAATGTACTCTTTTTCCCTACGATTAGGAGCATTTTTCCCACTGGGTTTTTGCTACCTAACTAGGTTTTAACGAGGCACCCATCCTGGGT
Organism: Pyrus communis; assembly: GCF_041283825.1. Lineage (NCBI taxonomy): Eukaryota > Viridiplantae > Streptophyta > Magnoliopsida > Rosales > Rosaceae > Pyrus > Pyrus communis. Next base: position 34,525,894 of record NC_142569.1, on the reverse strand, counting down.
TGATCATACCCTTATAAGCTCTTCTACTTGTGTCCAAAAGACGTATAGTTTTGACTTAATGCAACTTCTCACTTTTCTCCTTAGACTATGGGTTTTCCCCACCTTGGGTTTTACCATAGCAAGGTCTTGTGAGTTTTACTTTTTATGCATTCTTCCGTTGATTTAAGACTCACATTCGCCCATTGTGTCGACGACTTCATCAACTATACTTACTTCATCACTGAAAACCTGATGCGCCATTTACTTGAGTATTTACATACTCAAGGGGGAGTGTTGCAGTCCTATTGGAATAGGAATGTGATTGTGTAAATCCTAGTAGATATGAGAATGTATCTTGTATTCCTATTAGGAGTAGATTACCTATTAAATGTTGTAATCCTAAAGGGTAAGGAATTAACCTTCCTTACTACTATAAATAAAGGCATAATGGGGTGGAATAACACACACCCATAATTACACATCTTTCTATTCTTCTTCTCTATTGCTGCACCTTTCTCTCTCTATAGCCTCCATAATTGTTTAGTAAATTATACCTGCAACAAAAAGTTTAATATAAAAAAAAATGTAATAAAAAGGTATCGTGCATCAATTACACACACTCTTTCCTGAATGAGGATCCTCTCCAGATCCTCTTTGTGAGAATCTCAGGGATCCTCGAATCGTATCCGTTCATCATATATCATGCGGTCAAAAATCATTGTAAATTTTTTATTTAAAATTAAATATAAACAGTACCTAACAAAAACTGACTGCACGATGTACGATGAACGAATACGAATGAAGGATCCCCAGGATCCTCACAAAGAGGATCCGGAGAGGATCCTCATTCCTCTATCCTCTCATTCACTATTTCTTAAACTGAACATTGAATATTTTTTAAACTAACTAATTCCGAAACTGAATACGGGTATTGCACTATTTTTTAAACTGAACATTGACTCCTTTTTTTTAAAAAAAAACTAAACATAGATACTATCACAATTTCGTAAACTGAACATTGGTACTATAATTATTTCTTAAACTGAATACAAGTACTATTTTTAAAACTGAATACGGATATTATTTCTAAAACTGAACACGAATTGGTAGATGCCTTCCACACCATTTTGGTTGGGATTTTTTTTTCTTTATTTTTGATTAAATTCAAAGTTTTAAAACTCCTTATCTTTTCTTACTTTAATTGACAGCATGCATGTAAAGAATTAGAGAGTTACTTAAACGTGTTGGCTGGGCTGCAGGATTTATTGGTTAACTCAAAGCCTAGGGCAGAATCTAGGGAAAGATTCTCCGTGATTAGCGGGCTCTCGCCTTGAGTCCACTTCAAATCCAACTTAAAGGATAGAAAATAAAAGCATACAAGCTTGTGAGCCGAATAAGCTATATTGGCCCATCGTCATTCGGCAATTATTCCTTGTATTCGAACCGATTGGACCTGAGAGATTAAGACTATTATCCAATTCCCAAAGAATTTTAATAAATTTATAATGTTATTAGGCCTACCTCATTATTCTATTTCTACACTCACATTATAATTCCACTCACCATAAAAAAAATAAAAAAAATAAAAAATAAAAAACCTTACTATCTTCCCACCCACCATTATTATCCCCAAAAGTACCCTTCAAATCCCCACCCTCGACATTCACCAGCACAACCTCCCCCTTCCCATATAGAGAAAGAAACTCCGATGACATCCATATATGGCTAGATGCATTCAGTGCGTTTGGTATTTGTATTACAACGAGCTCGATGAATACAACATGATCAATGTGTGAGTCAATCATAGATTCAAAAATTTAGGACCCAATAAACATAAATTAAAATTTAGAAGGAATAAAATGAAGACGAGATGTTTGGGAATTGAGATTACAAGTTGTTGGGAGTGTGGTTGGAAGTGAACGATCTGATTTTGTTTTCCATTAGTCCTTAGATGACATTTTACATGAGAATAATTTGGTAATTAAAATTTTGAATAAACAGTGAGTGTAGAAATAAGACAGAAGGGTGGTGAGAGTAGCACTCTAAATTTATAGGAATTTGTTTTTTTGAGTAAATTTATAGGACTTAACAATAATAATTTTTAACTATTATCCAATGCCCAAAGACCAGGTTAATTATCAATTCTTATTTTAATAAATTTATAGAACTTAACAATAAAAATAAAAATTATCAGGATGGTTTTTTTTTTTTTTTTTTTTTTTTTCGTCCAGGTAGAGCATTAGTAAGTTAGATGTTAAATTAATATCGATGGGTTTAAACTCACGTCGTCATGCAATGGCACAACATCTTTATACCACTGTGGTAAAGGGCCACTAGTTTTTGTCTTTAACTTACCACCTTCGAAATTTAAACTCTTTCCTCTTTTCTTAAAATTGATTGGTGTAAAATACCACTTATAAATTATAATACAACAAAAGGAATAAAAATAATTTCAAAGTTTTATTTTACGTTTGGTGTATATCCCCTATATACCAGTACGCACCTACCATAAGTTTGTCCACATTTAATGAATATATATTTATAGATAGAGTGAAAGAGAGAGGCATCTACAGCAAAGATTGTTGAGGAAAAGTCGACATTTTTTTATTAGTAAATAAACTTAGAAGAAAGGCAAGTTGATGAATTATTTTTATATTCACATGCCAAGTTGAATTGTAGATATATAAAATTTGACAAATTGAGATCATAAGAAACAAGTTTTTCAAAATACCTTTGTGTACCGGTATATTCGTTCTGATAGATATAATGAAGTTATGATGACCAACTTGATGGTTATTCTATAATTTGAGAAAACAGATCCAATCTTTATTTTGGCATTTGTATCAAAGAGCATATTTATCTTATTATTTGGAATTTTCTCACGTAAAAAAAAAAAAAAAAAAAAAAAAAAAAAAAAGGGGCGAAGACCTCATGCAATGTTTGAATAAGGAATTTGCTGGTCGAGCATTTACAATACTTGCATCTTAAATTTTTAACCACATTATTCATATACATGGAAATAGTGGATTACTATGACAGTTAGGATCATTCTTTCAAAACTTCATCCTTATGAAAGAAAGTTGAGATTCTACTATAAAATTAATAAGGAAGATAAGTAGTAGTCAAACCTCTTTATAAGTCATTGCAAGATTTCTTCTTTCAATGATATGGACTCTTCTACCTTCACATCCTCACAAGCTCCCATCACGGTAACGAATTTCAAGCCAAACACGTGGATAACACAACTGGATAATGCAGAGCACGCGTAAGGCTTCACACATAGACCAACCTGCTTTGATACCATGAAGAAAATTGTAATTCTACTATAAAACTAATTGACAATATATGGAGTATCCCAACCTCGTAAAAGCCCTTGCAATGGTTTCCTTTTACTGTGTAGGATTTCTCTACCTTCATGTCTTCACATTCTCACACCCCTTAGTATAAATTTAAATAATTAATATCACCTGTATAAAGAAAAACATTTATTCATATACTTGCATATTACTTTTGATAAGAAAATTTTCTCGTTCCAAATTAATCTTTGATTCACGAAGTTGTAATTAACTCCAGAGTCCTGAAGATGTAGACTATACTATAATCACGTAAAGAAATGTAATTAACCAGGTCTGTCTGACACTAGCACGTACGCGATCGGTTTTGCAAGAAGACGAATAAAAGAAATAGAAATATTGGCACAAATAATTTGTTTTCTAAAGATTGTTTTTTTTAATATGCACAAACAAACAATTCTGCTTACAAAACATTCGTAACGTCACAACCTTGGGACATACTGCAGATAATCCTTTATAAAGGATTCTACGGTAAAGACTGATTAAGAAATCTACAGCAAAGGCTGATTAAGGAGTCTACAGCAAAAACTGATTAAGGAAAATGCCATGCAGTTTCATTGAGGCAAAGTCGATGTTTTTATTAGTAAATAAACTTAGAAGAAAGGCAAGTTGATGTGTAAATAAAATATGACAAGTTGAGTAAGGGTTTCATCAAATGTATTTAAAACATTAATACACTTAATTTGTAGCATAATTATGATGACCTTGATGATTATTCTATAATTGGAAAAGAATCCAACCTTTAGTTTGGGTTTTGTATCAAAGAGCATAACTATCTTATTATTTCGGAATTTTCTCACGTAAAAAAGAAGGTGAAGACCTCATGTAATATTTGAATAGGGAATTTGCAGCTCGAGCACTTACAATGAATAGTACTATCCACACATTCATTTTTACTTTTCACACGCCCTTCTTAATTTTCGGCCGTCAAATCGAATGAATTGAAGAAGATCAATGGTTAAAAATTAACAATGGTATGTGAAAAATAAAAATGAATGTGTGGCACCTTCCTTTACAATACTTGTATGTTAAATTATTAACAACATTTATTGATTATATAATGGAAATGATGGATTACCATGGTAATTAGAGTCTTTCTCTGTAATGCATTGTTTTCCACATTCAAACCTCCCACTCTCACTGTTAGATTATATATATGGTTGTTCAAATTGTGACACTTGTCATGAGATTAGAGACTGACTTAGTTTGTTCATAAGCTTGTAACATCAAAGACTATAAAGTCTAATATCTTGTATACTTCTTCATTAAGAAATAGAATCAAGAATTATTCTTCCTTCTTCTTCCTTTCTCTCTGAAGCTCTTTTGTCTCTTACAAAGCTTACAATACATAAACCAAATCATTATGTTCAGCTTACAATGGTATCAATTCCCATTGTTGCTTACGCCGCTTGAAGTCACATTCCCATTAGGACGAAGAACTTAAAGTCGTTTGAAATTGGGGGGCATTTTGGTAATTTTCCCAAGATGCTATAATTGGAGGGAAAACCTCCAGAAAGTCCAAAAGGTTCCCAAAAATGGGCACTTGATTACAGATTCGTTTTGGGTGCGATCAGGTCACCAACTCGTCAACTTGACCCACTCGTTTCTCCTCCATCCGACCTTCGTTTTGGGTGATCTTGTTGTCTAGAAAGCTCTTGACGAGTCCTACATCTATGTAGTGTTAGATTTCTCATTTTCTTTTCCATTTTTCCAGTTCGAGGTAGCAAAGTCCCTTGGGTTTTCCGCAGTTTTATTATTTTTTCCGGTGATTTCGGCAACCATTTCCTTCAAGTGAGGTATGAAACTTCATGTACTCTTCATAATCTTCAAGTTGGTATGCTTGGTTCCTGGTTTCGTATTTGTTTTAGAGTTAGGTGTTTAGAACCTTAGAAATCCAATTTTCTTTAGTGAATTTGGATGGTTTCCGGTTAGAATTTGTTGTTGGCCTAATTGTGAAAAGGGTTTCCTTTGTTGAGCTCTAGCTACCATGTAAATTTCCTTTGTTGAGCTCTAGCTACCATGTAAATTGAGCTCATTTAGTTAATGTTGAAAATTCAGGTTTTCTAAACCCTCCACCTTGGCTACCACCGCGTGTGGCAGTGCGTGGGACCGTCCATAAGTGTTGTCTAAGTACCAAATACCTTCTAGTGACCCCGTGAACCTATGTCTATCTTGGTTTCTCGAAATTCAATTGTTTGGTGTGGAGATCAAATTGGACTGCCACTCGTTTGTGTGATTGACGACAATCCGATCGTTGGATCATCATACAATTTTATGAGCATCCTAGTTATTAGTTGTTTGACCTTTGAGAACTTACAAATTAGAAAATGTGCGGATCTTCCGGATTGAATAACTTTAGATTGTTGACCTTAGTGGACCTACCTTATCGACGGTTGATGTTCTAGTCAACATGCTTTACTCTAGGGTGTTGTTTATCTTTAGTTTGTTGTTGAGGCTTGATGGAGCTTAGTTGCTCATCTTAATGACGTGTCATTCCCAGTTAACGTGCGTCTTGATTTACATGCAAGTGGCACTTGGCCTCAGTTTATGTGTCAGTCTTACTAAGTTTCCCCAGTGGGGTTTTGTGTGTTGTATTAGGTTCCTAGAGGCGGAGTTCATGAATCTAGAAGTGCAAATAACCCAGGTGACTGACATTAATATTATGAGATATGGTTATTACCCATGAAATTCCTTGTTATAGGCTTTGTGGATATGACATGGATTTACAAATGCTTTTATGGAAATGTGTGCTACTATGCTATGTTTACTTGATGATGCTATGGGAAATATATATACTTGTGATATGTGAGAGCTAGTAGAAGACCGGTAACCCAGTACATGGGCTAATGTGGGATTAAATCGGAATCTACACCATGTAGCAGTGGTACATGGATGGTGTTACTTGGTTAATCCGTAATAAGGGACCATACTACTTTGGGATCATGCTTGGTTAATTCGCGATGGGCGATCCTTATTACTTAGTTATGGCCATACATATTTAGGGGTGATCATGCTTGATTAATCCGCAATGGGTGATCACTACCTATAGTATTCGTTGGAGTGACTCTGCTTGGTTAATCCGTTATGGGGGGTCACTACATACATGATGTTCACAGGAGTGGTTCTGCTTGGTTAATCCGCAATGGGGGACTCTATCCTGATTGGTTGCCTAATGTAGGCTTCGACTGAACTGTGTCTCTCTATAGCCTTAGACTATTTATTACATATACGAAAGATGAGATTACGGGCTTGTGTGGCTCAATCTAGAAAGTGACGATTAAATGAAATAGTTTACATGATGGTGCTGCCTTAAAGAGAATGGTCTTGGATGTGACTCATTCCTACTCATAGCGAAAAGATGAAATTATGAAAAATATACCAATCTCATTCCTATATGTCATTATATTATAGATGGTGTGTCATTCATACACAACTTCGGGTTGTGTGATGACTGAATGTTATTTCGACAGACGTGTGGTGAGATTCGAAAATTAAATAACCATTCCTATACGTATTAATGAGGCGTATGATGGTTAAATTATGAAATATGTGGCACTTGGACCCTTGTGATTATTCAGAAAATGAGAAAAGCGAGTTATGAGTCACAATCCAAAGAGAATGACGAAATAATATTGACGGTGGATATGGTATATAGAAGAAGTGTCCTATGTGGACGTAGCACTACTTTGACATTTAATCATTTGATGTATTTATATTCACATATATGGTATTATTGTCTCACACACAAACTTCGTAGCTCATTCAGGTTTTGATTTTCCCGATGCGTCATTCCTATGGCGTAGGATTATTTTGCAGAGTAATGAGTAGTTGTTAGAGAAGAGGTTTGCAGGCAGTGTAGCTATGTGGGTAAGGCACTTAAGAGTAAGTATTACCACCCTTTGTTGTAAGTTATTTCCGCTGAGCACTGATGTATATTATATGTATGAGTCTCAGTGACTCTATGTATTCTATATTGTACTGATATTGTCCTACTATTACGTGTCGATTCCGAGCATATATCAGGATTGGGGTGTGACAATTAAGATATATTATGTTATGAAATGTCTAAGAAGAAACTCTATTTTTCTAGACATGTGTTTAATGAGCATGAGTTTCCATACACAGACTTATTGACACATTCCAGAACCATATCTTCACCTCATGTTTTACCAACTGCATCTTGTTATATATCTATATATCTATAGTTACAATATCACCATTGTCTAGTTCCACACCTCAGTCCATTGATGTTTGCACTAATGTAGCATCATTTGCTCATCATTCCTTTACTCCAGTAATTATTACTCCAGAATCATCATCATCTCAATCATTCACAGACACAAATCTTCAGCCCATTACTGGTACATTAGACTCTTCTTCTCATTTCCACGTGGCACCTGATCTTAGTCCTGATATTCCTTAAGTAGCACATGCATTTACTTCTCACACTCTTTAAATGGTGTTGTCCATTCCTCCACTCAATATGCATCCTATTCATACTAGAAGTAAAAGATGAATTATAAGGAAGAAAGACGTAGTGGCTACTTTACAAGAGTCTGGGGGAGCTGGTTGTCTTTAGTTAAACCAGCAACCTAAAAATCAGCTATAAAGGTTCCTGTGTGGTTAAATGCCATAAAGGATGAGGTTGATGCACTTCATGCTCAAGGTACTTGGAGTTTAGTTTCTTTGCCTACAAATAAAAACTTGATGGAGGTGCAAAAAGATTTTTAAAGATCAAGAGACACTCATATGGTACAATTGCTAGACGTAAGGCCAAAATAGTGACCAAATGCTTTAGTTAAGAACCTGGATTAGACTATAGTGAGACTTTTAGTCCTATAGTCAAGCCTATGACAGTGAGATTAGTGTTGGCACTAGTTGTTCATTTCAATTGGTCTCTTAGGCAATTAGATGTCAAATATGTCTTCTTACATGACATTTTACATGAGGAAGTATAAATGACACAGATTCCGGGGTTTGAGGATTCCAATCATCCTACTTTAGTTTGTAAGCATCATAAGTCTCTCCATGGCTTGAAACAAGCACCTAGGCCCTGGAATGGTAAATTTACTACTTTTTTTTCTTTGTAAATTTGGTTTCATAAATACATACAATGATTCCCCACTATTTGTAAAGCAAGTTGAGTATGCAATTATGGTTTTCTAGTTATATGTTAATGATATTATCATCAATGGGAGTGCTCTTGCTGCTATTCAACAGGTTATAAATGATCTCACTACTGAGTTTTACATTAAGGACTTAGGTCCATTACATTATTTTTTGGAAATTCAATATACCCGGACTACAAATGGATGATTCTTATTACAGACTAAGTACGTTCAGGATTTATTAACGAAGACTAAGATGCTTAAGTTCGAAGTCTATGATACACCTTGCTTTCCTTACAATATGCTTCTTAAAGATGATGGTCAGCCATATGGAAATCCAGCTTTACATAGAAGTATTGTAGAGGAATTGCAATACTTGATTTTCACTAAACCAGACATAGCATTCTCTGTGCATTAAGTCTATCAGTTTGTGCAGAATCCAATTATATCTCATTTCACTGCTGTCAAGAGGATATTAAGGTATTTGAAGGGCACCATTTACTTTGGCATATCTGATACCATAGGAAATTTACTTTTGAAAGCTTTGAGTGATGCCAATTGCGTACAAGATCTCAATAACAGAAGGTCACTACTGGTTTAGTGGTGTTTTTAGGCTCTAATCCTATTTCCTGGTCCTTAAAAAACAGTAAAAGTTTCAAGTCATCAATTGAAGCTGAATATAGGGCTTTGTCTTATACTTCTGCATAAATTAACTTGGATAAAGCAGCTTTTTGCTTTTCAGTAGGTTTCATTACCTTATACCCATGTGTTGTTTTGTTGATAATTTATCTACCATTGCTTTGTCTTTCAATCCAGTGCAGCATCAAAGGACCAAGTATATTGAAATAGATGTTAATTTTGTTAGAGAAAGAGTGGCCAAGAAACAACTCTATGTTTTATTTGTGTTATCTTTTAAAGACATCCTTACAAAGGGGTTAAGTTCTCCTCTTTTTCATACACATTGTGGCAATCTCATGCTTTGATCTTCAAAGCATGAGTTGAGGAGGGATGTTAGAATATATATGTGGTAGTTTAGATTGACACTTGTCATCATATTAGAGACTTAGTTAGTTGATAAGCTTGTAATATCCAAGATTGTAAAGTCTAACATCTTGTATTACTTCTTCATTAAGAAATAGAATCAAAGAATTGTTCTTCCCTCGTCTTCCTTTCTCTCATAAACTATTTTCTCTCTTACAAAGTATACAATACATAAATTGAGACATTCTATAGAGCTTAATTGACACACCTTGACCCAGAATGTCCACTAGGACTCCAAATCGAGCTGTGTTGACCGACACCAGGAAGGTGACGAAGCCATAAAGTATAGGGATGTGGAAAATGTGAATAAATTTAAACCTAAAAATACCTAAAGACAAGAGTGCGATGTAAGTGGGAATGAACCCATTTCACATGCGACGTCAGAGCATAAGTAAAGTACAGTAGTGTGGGTAAGGATCATACCCCCATAGGTAGCCACATATACTGAGATTTGCCAAGAATCCTCGTCGATACGAACCTTCAGCAGCTAAAACCTGGAGGGGTGCAAAAACAAGGGTGAGTGGGCCTAAAAATAAAGTTTTTAATAAAAACCTTTTGAAAACATTATAACCCTTTGCCATAAAACCCGTATAATTTTCCAAAAAATAATAATACATACGTATATAGAAATCATGCTCGAGAGTAGTGAAAACCGAGTATATGCCATGTCAAGTATCTCAGCAATAAAATAAGTAGGCCAAGTGAAATAAATCAATGTAAAATGATATGTCAGCCGGAGTCACCTAATATGACCTGTACGGCTAAACCTATAGCTCATTAACCAATTCCTGCACATAAGTCGGAACCACCTAATGTGGTATGTATGACAGGGCTGGGTGTAAATAACTACGCTCAAGTGCTATGATCACGTGAAGGCTATGCGAATAATCGCGGGTCACCTACTAGTCGGAACCACCTAATATGGTATGTACAACAGGGTTATGCACCAAACTTGAATCCAAGGTGAGTGTGCAGTGCGGGAGCTGAACATCACATGAAAGACTATGCCCTGGCCACGAGCGGGAGCACTAACACCGGAGTGCAGGATAATGAGCTATACATGCCTCTACGTATAACCATAACCAATGCAACCACTAACATCATACAGTACTCACTTAAAACTTACCTGGCCTCTGTAACGTCATACAATAATATGCATATACATACCAATGCATATAATGAAATGAAATGCAAGCATGACATGGCATTTAAAAGAATACGCTCGTTTCGAAATAGTTTATGGGAAAATGTAAAGCATATATATACGTGTGTGTGTGTGTGTGTGTGTGTGTGTGTGTGTCTAGAAAACCAAAAGCCCATTCACCTGGAGTCCACGCTAAAACTCCTTAGCACAACATCAAGGCATCACGAACAACCGGCGCCTAGAACAATTATCAAATCATGTCTTAGAATTCTTATCAATAGAACCTATAACTTACATATCTTATTCAGGAAGATCCGTAAGTCAGATTCCTGATTCGTAAGTTTCTAATATCCTTAAATATTACGTATTATAACGTATCAAAGTTTGGTGACAATCCAACGATCGGATCGTCAATTGCTATAATAATCAAGTGGCAAACCTTAATGAAACTATGTTTAAATGATGAAAATTCGTCAATCAGACTTCACCCATGGAATCAGGGTATTCAAATTTAGCCTAGGAAGGTTAGGGGACGTCTTGGCCCACGCGCCGTCGTAGGTGGTGGTCTGACACACCCCGACCGAGATCAGGGCATGCTGGCCGTCACGTGGAAGTGAAGTAACCATGTACATAGTGCGGAAGCTAATAAATAATAATAAAAGTACGAATAAATAAAAACCCAGCTATACACAAAGTAAATAACATACATGTGCAAGCGTAAGTGTGAGAAACAAAGTACAGAGCATGGAAAAACTAGTGCAGTCCGGGAGAAACAACACTAAATAAACACACCCGAAGGTGGTCCTACACTGGTGATAATCTGTCAGATAAACCAGGAAAATCCTCTGGGGAGCCACCAAAAGCGCTATCCAAACTAGAACCTGGAGGGGCGCAAAATAGAAAGCGTGAGTGGGCAAAAACAAAGCTTTTCAAAGACCATTTCATAAACAAAGTTCTAACCCCTCGCCGTAAAACCTGTATACTTCCTAAAAAAATAGAATAGATACATATATATAAATCATGCTTAGAAATATGCCATGCCAAATGCCTCGAAATAAAATGCAAGTACTCAGGTAATGCCAAACAATGCCATGTAACCTGTCAGCCGGAGTCACCTAACGTGACCTGTACGGCTGAATCTAGAGCTCAAATCTCCATCTCACTAACTATACCTGCACACGAGTCGGAACCAACTAAAGTGGTCTGTACAACAGGACTGGGTGTATAATAAGTACCCTCAAGTGCTACGATCACGTGAAGACTGGGTGAATAATCGCGGGTCACCTACGAGTTGGAACCACCTAAAGTGGTTTGTACGACAGGACTGTGCACCTAACTTGGATCCAAGATGAGCGTGTGGTGCGGAAGGTGAACATCACATGAAGGATTATGCCCAACTCTAGGCGGGTACATTAACATCAGGGGTGCAGGTTATGAGCTCTCTATGCATCTCAAATCACTACTGAACATAAACATAAACCATAACTTACCTGGCACTTACCTGTGCGTCCACAACACCAACACACACACACACACACACACACACACACACACACATATATATATATATATATATATATATGCAACTAACAATGCATAATTAAAAACGTATAAACGTTTCATTTCACTTTCTGGGAAAAACATAAGTATATAGGTATATACGGAAAACCAAAAGACCACTCACTGGTATGTAGAAGGGTCGTAACCCCCTTGCCTCGAGTGACCACGCTCGTCCTCGGGATAGGTCTCACCTATATACGAAACAACTATAAATACGTTAATTTTAAAGCACATAACCAACGTCACGAAATAACTTCTCATACAAAGCTCACTTGGGGTGTATGAATACACCAACGCGATCTACTCAACCTCACGAACATCCTCATACTTTTAGAAAAATTTTCCAACCCGGCACGCGCCCCTACGCGCAGGCACGTGCTTGGCACACTGACGGTGTCAATTAACGCCGTCAGGAATATTCCATTAAATCTAACTGATGCCGTTAACGCCGTTAGGAATATTCTGTCCAAACTGACGGAATATTCCGTCGTCTTCTCTGGCCAAACTCCGGCGCCATCGCCGATGTCGGAAAACCGGGAAATTTTCAAAACTTTGTATCTTCTTCGTTTTTCAACCAAATTTCACAAAATTGGTACCAAAATGAAGCTTACAACAAGAGGAACAAATCCATACCACTTTCAAGCACTAAAACCAACGGAATCTCGCCGGGAAAACACCACCAACTCCGGCCAAACCTGCAACTCACGATCCCGACGTCCAAAACCTTCAAACGAACCACCTCGAGCTTCCTAAGGACCTCACCAAGCTTCCTACAAGCTTGAAATTCCCAAAAACACAAGAATTAACGTGTGCATGAACAGTGACCAAATCGGGGGATCTCGAGTTTGACGTGAAAACGAAGGTATCCTTACCTGAAATGGGTATGGTTGAACTCCTAAGGACCTCACGAGCACAACTATGTAATTTGTTTCCTTGATCTGTGAAGGTTTCAAGGGTTTTGAGTGTCATCCGTACAAGAAAATAGGAATGGGAGAAAGAAAGGGACTCGGGACAGGGATAGGGATAAGGGTGAGTATGGGGTGTGTGTGGTCCAAACTCCACCAATCAAAACTCAAAACAACCACACTAGGGGCAAAATCGTGATTTCACCCCTACGGTTCGAAAAGTCCGGAACGGGCTGTCACATGGTCAGCCACCCCGACTTGCCAGAAAATTCAACTATTTCTAAAAATTCTTAAACTTCACAGAAATGAAGATCTCAATGAGTAGAGTAACTGTTATACCTGCGACCAAGGCCAATTTTCTTTGGAAAAGTCCTAATTTCATGAAAACCCATCGGCACCCTGGAAATAGGTGGTTCTTGATTCGACTCCAAACAAGCTCCAACACCTCTAAGGTTGATTGGGCTTTGTTTCTGGGTTCATGGAGAGTCTATTGGTGTTGTTAATTGAATGAATACATTTTAGGTTTGGTGGATCTCAGCCGAGGGTCCTCACGGCACCCATGGTTCCCGTCGGATGTTTTCCCCAAAATACAACCAAATTCATTATAATTTTAGGTGGAAAAGGAAAAGGGAGGGTAGTGGAATGTTTTCCAGGTGATGGATAGAGGTGATTTACCGGAAAAATCGCCTGAAAAGGTGTTGAAAGGTGTGGAGGAGTTGAGTTGGGTACGGGTCAAGGGAAACACAGCGGGTTCCTCTCCTTCTCCCCTTCTCTCCTTTCTCTCCTTTCTCTCCTCACCCATCGGTCACCCTCTTCTCTCTCCTCTTCTGAATGGGCATCCCGCCCCTCCTTTCTCTCCTTTATCTCTCATCTCCACCGCCCATCTTTTCTTCCTTTTAATCTAGGCCACACACGTGGCTTTCCAAATTTTGCTCCAAAAAGCTGGAGCTTTCTTGATATTAATTAAGTTACTAAAATGCCCCAACTTTAAACGTTAATAACTCCAAATTTCGTTCCATTTACGCCCACGCGTACTATAAGGATACGCTAAGAAAATGAACCTGACGTGACATGACAAGACGGTCAACAAAAATCAACGTCTTTGCCTCGAATGGCATTTTCAAAATTTCACATTTAAAAATTTATAAAGATTGTAACTTTTGGGGATGCGTCGTTACATTAACGCTCACACCCCTAGCTAGAATAAATTTGAGTAGTAATATCGTTTGTATTAAAAAAAATATTTATTCACATACTTCAATGTTACTTTTAATAAGAAAATTTTCCCGTTCCTAATTAATCTTTTATTCATGTAGTTGTAAATAACTCCCGAGTCCTGAAGATGTAAACTATAATACTAAAATTATACCTTCGTTGATAAAGAATAATAAGATTAATTACAAAGGGTATTTATACTTTACTTGCTGCACACACTTGTGCTTACAACAGATCCTAACCATCTAACTAACTATTGACAGCTATAACAAATCTAACAAGACACCTTAAGCTAAGTTTTCTCTTGTACAATTTGGTCCTTAGTAAACAATAATGTAAATGTAATTAACCTGGTCTGTCTACCACTAGCAAGAAAGCGGTTCTGCCGGAAGATTAATAAAAGAAATAGAAATATTGGCATAAATAATTTGTTTTCTAAAGATTATTTTAATATGCGCAAACAAACAATTCTGCTTACAAAACAATCGTAACGTCACCAACTTGGAGTCTTGGAACATAATGCAAAGATTCTTTACAAACACATGCACCAAGGCAAAACAGTTTGTCGTTTAATTAGGATGCATTGTTTCCTGGCTTCTATAAATTTATTTCGTTTAGCTGAAGAGAAAAGGACCAAACGAGCTAGATTGTGTTCACATATACTGCTGAAACATGGTTTGTTGTAATAATATTTCAATCAACTAGGGTTTTGGTCAAAATTAATCAACCAACATGAATTAGTTTATGAGTAATTTCCTTAGTTTATCCTTAAGTGGAACATTTTTCTAGCCAATTGGGGGCCACATTCTCCCTATAAATGAGAGTAACGTAGTCGCATCAATGCATGCAAAACTCATCCACCTGACTTCCTAAGCAAGTTCAGAGCAACTAATATTCTCTCTTGATTATCCTCTCCAACAAGCAATTAGCAGACATAAAATGGCTGCTGAGACAGCTCCAGTGCTTATTAATCATATGACTATTCAACCCAACCCTGCCATCTCCCTTGCCTCCATTAACTCACCGTCCATCATCAACCCTAATGATTCTGTTGTAGCTGTTGAGGCTGATGAAATCCCCACCGTTGATTATTTCATGTTATTCTCTGATGATTTTGATGAACGATCCAAAGCCCTCGAAAACTTAGGCCATGTCTGCAAGGACTTCGGCTTTTTCTATGTGCGTATATATGCTTGTTTTATTTTTATTTTTTGTTGCAGGATTTTCGTCTATGCTTTATATGTGCCCTAACAATGTCAGAAAAAACCCCCCTATTAATATTTATGGAAACAAATCTCCCTTTATTACTTTTGCTTTCGGACTTCCAATCATATTGAGGGTTTAAGCTAAAACCAAATATTGAAACTTATATCCTTAATACAATTCACCCTTTTTCTTTGGTACATTCAATCAGATTTCCCTAATATCGCTTTAAGAAAAAGAAAAGAAATAATGTTCTTGTCGATATACTTAGCTGCACGACATGACCAATATATCTTAGGTATTATAAGGAGCAACTATTATTACTCTAAACTAGGAGGAGTTCAGTTTTCTTCCTTAATCCCCTCAAAAAATGAAATTAGAAGCCTATTTTGTTTCCATATTGATAGATAAAGTATATATAGTACAAGCCAACATGATTATAAATAAGAACTAGTAAATATTTTAGTCAGAAATCTTTCATACTTGGATCTGAAGTATTAATGCAAGTATATACCATATATATTAGAGGTGCTTTCCTAATTTTGTATGCATTAACCTTGAACACTAATTTAAAGTTAATTATCACCCAACTATTTGTTCCATGCACATTTCATTTCATTTTTTCTCATGTAATATGTTTAATAATTGGATTCGACTGCTGATAAATTTTTGTGCTCCATATTTTCAGCTTGTAAATCATGGCATCTCCAACGGCATGTTTGAGGGTGTTTTCAAAGGACTTTCTGACTTCTTTAACCCGGAGGAGATAGAGGACCGAAAGCAGTATGAGAAAAAGAGTCCAACGGATAGAATTCGATGGGCCTTGCGATCTTCTCCTGGAGAGAATAGGGAATATCTGAAGGTCATTGCACATCCCCAGTTTCACTGCCCTTCTAAACCAGCTGGTTTCAGGTATATTTATGGTGATTTAGTTTGTCTACTATGTTATGATATTTATCGTTATTTAATAAATCAATTTACTGTAAATTCATCACTTGTGTTACGAAGTAGCAAGTTATAACATAATAATTTTTTAAAATTTACATAATTATTATAACTATGGCGCGTTTGATAACGTTTTATTTTCTGTTGTTTTGGTTTATAAACTAAAAAGAACGAAAAGACCAGAGAGAGAGAGAGAGAGAGAGAGATTTGTAAATGAAAAATCGAGGGAGACTGACTGATGAAGGGATATATGTTTCTTCTTAAGGGGAGGCAAACCATATTTAGTAATAAGGAGAATAATTATATATAGGATTCACTCTGCATTAAATTTCAATAATTTCAATCGTTTATTTTCCAAATTTCACTTTAGAGATTATGTTTTCAAAGAATAACGTTACACTTACTATTTATTTGTACTATCTTTCTAATATAGGTAGTATGTGGTTCAATATCCTAGTAGATAAGTGTTGGGTTTCCACCCCTACGTCCCGGATTCAAAACTCTCTCATCCCCTAAATTATTGTAATAGTTTCAAACCCTTCCCCTTCCCTTAATAATAATAATAATTACAAGTTTCTAATAGAGTTAGGGTCCACTAAAGGCGAATTTGAACCACATTATTGCTAACCCATTGTGAGGCTAACCTCATCCCCTCCCCTTAGTGTAGAAAATATCAATTGGTAAAAAAAAATTAGAGCTAGGATCCACCAACACATGTGGGTACCATTTTTATTATAGAGATGATACAAATGATGGTATAAAGAGATGATAAGAATAAAAATTTTGGTTTCCAAAATATTATCCCAATTGAAATGGTTGAGACATCTAGTAATTATGAACATAATGTTCTAGGAAGCAATGTATATTCATGATAAGAATTAAATAGGTAATTAAACGAATAAAATTTTTAAGGATTTATGAGAAAAGACTTTCAATATAGACAGTTCCGATCGTTGTACAAGAAGTGTAGTGGGTTTTGCAACTAGTTCTCATTTCTTGTAAAAATATGAGAATCTCTCTCCTTAAGCAACATGTGTACCTAAGCCATTCAATAACTTTTTTTTACATTATACATAATTGCTTCTATACTCTCTTTTCATGTTTAAGACTTTAACCTATAGCTTAAAACAAAAGTGCCACAAAACTAGCATAAATAATACTATAATAATCTCATGTTCGATCGGATCCCCTTTTGTTGTAAATCAAAAGGAAACAAAACAAAAAATTATATATGTATAGAAGCACCCAGCTAACACTTGATGAAAATAGGGTTTGGCACTCCCTCTCTTATCAAGAACTAATATATTTTAAATTTTTGACTGACGTACTTCGTATTGTAATGTACGATATTTTTTTCATAAAATTATATAATTTTGCGGTTTTTTATTTCAACAGTGACGCCTTGGAAGAGTATTTCAAAGCATCGCGAGAGATAGTAAAAGGTCTGGGAAAGGCAGTGTCAAAAGGCTTGGGATTTGAAGAATGCTACGTAGAAAAAGCTTTTAAGCTTGAATCTGGTTTTGATATGTCTGCCATGAACCTATACCCACCCAATTTCATATCAAAAGGATCAATTGGTGTGCCTGATCATACTGACCCGGGCTTCTTTGTGTCACTCATACAAGATGTGAATGGTGGTCTGCAAATACTATCCAACAGTGGTCAATGCATCAATGTTAATATCCCCCATAATGCCATTTTTATAAACCTTGGTGACCATCTTGAGGTATATTCTATCACTAAATTAATAGTTTGTTCTTTTACCTGTCTTTGTAGTGGTGTGTACTTGTATTTTAATTTTTGTGTATAATATAATTTAAGAGGAGGCAGCTTCAACTGTAGGGTTCACTCTGTGTTTTGCATTTTAATGTTCCGACGTCTAGCTTTAGGTTTTTTCTTAACAGCTTGATTAGTGTTTTCTTAAAATAACTGTTCTCGTCAATTTTATTTTTTTACAACAACTAGTATGTCTTATTAATTTTTTATTGTCTATTTTAGAATGATTATATTTGAATAAAAAATTATAAGATAAACGTTTTGAATTATTAAAACAAAGTTCAAAACAAAGTTGTACAAGGAGTTCTTCAAATAAGGTTATTTAAGTCGTCCGTTATGTGGACCCTTCCAATCTGTACAAATAATTTCTGCTCGGTTAAAACAAAATACATTATTAGCTTCATATGTATTATTTTAATTACGTTGACACAGATCTTAACCAATGGGAAGTACAAGAGCCATGTTCATCGAGTGGTGGTGGACAACAACAAAGTACAGAGGATCTCAGTTGCAACACTACATGGACCTTCGTTGGATGCACTAGTGGGACCAGCACCAGAGTTTGTAGATGAAAGTCACCCACCAGCATATCGTGCAATGACCTACAAACAGTCCATAGAAGCTAACGGCGGTGATGAGATTGATGTCCAGTCAAGCATCGACCAAATTCGCCTTTATTGAAACCAGTAAACATTTGAGCTGCCCATAATTAAACATATGTGTCAATAAAAGTTGAACTAGTGAGTCCGCTCCATTGACCTAGTTCAAAATCTCCATCTCAATTATAGTAGTGTAAAATATCTTATTATCAAACAAAATAAAGTTGAACAAGTGTTTGGTTCGAACAAGATTTTAGGAATAGAAAATTTAGTTTGGTTGTGTATGGTTCATCTTTATGTTATCTGAATCCAAATAATTGTATTAGTGATAATTGTGATTGTGCTATACAAAGGTGCGTGTTTATCTAATTTCCAACTTTGCAAGTTTGGCAACAAAGAGAAATCCTACTATCCAAGTGACATCGAACTTTATTTATTTATTTTTTGTTTTAAAGCCAAGTGAAGTTGGTTAGTTTTGCTTTGTAAACAAAAGAGAATTGGGTGCAACATACAACGATGTGTATGTTTTATTGTGGTTATATTCTCTTCACAGGTTATATATTATTGTGGCTATCTTCTCCTCACAGGTTATATGTCATGGGGATTGAGGAGAGAAATAATCACAAAAGTGTTTAAATCTCGTTGCAGCCAAGTTTTAACCAACACTCTTGCTGGCTCCGCTAGTTAATGAGTTCGATGATAGCACATTATCCATAAATAAAAATTCAAATATAGAATCAGTAACATGTAGTAAATCACAATGTCTTAGGCTATAGAACCGGCGTTATTGGATAAAAGGGGGATGTTTCATGTCTCTCTCTGTACCGTTACTCCTGGCCAAACAAATGTTTGAGTTATTAACAGAGGAAATATATGGTGGGGCATTTGAGTCATTTCATGTTTTGTACACATCAGCTAAGGTAGTTAGATTTGTTATATTCCTTAGTCATTAAGTTTGACAACTACTATAAACAGAGCTAGATACTAATGTAATGTTTTTTTGTTTTTGGATAATACATCAGCTTCTTTTATAAGTTTCTATTTCTCTCTCTCTCTCTCTCTCTCTCTCTGCGATTTCCATAGCTTCATACTTTAAGCTTTTCTGTGTTCTTATGGCTGAATCTGCCATAGTTATGATGGTATCAAGAGCTTAGGTTTGGTGAATCTATGAAAAGGATCCTGGCGAGCTCATCAGGCTTTGGAGTTTTGAGTTTTTTTTTTTTTTTTTTTTTTTTTTTTTTGCGAATGATCTGTGAGGCGATGGTTTCTGCCTTCGTTGAAGCAGTGTTGGTTTCGGTCTGTTGTTGAAAAATCAAGTTCTATTTGATCGATTCCTGTGTTTTTCTGGTGAATATTTTCTGGAATTTGTGATCAATTTCATGTTGTGGCTATGGATCTGTGATTTGTTGCTGTGATAAATGTTAGAGCACAAAGCCTATTGTGAATTAAATCTTTCTGATTGATGAATTGATGAGTGTTTTGAGCACGAAGTTCCTTCCTGTTTGGGCACGAAGCCTTGATTATGTCTGATTGATGAATTGATGATTGTTTTGAGCACGAAGCTCCTTCCTATTTGGGCACGAAGCCTATTGTGAATTGATTCTGTCTAATTTGTGAATTGCTGATTGATTGAGCACGAAACTCTTTATTGGTTAATACTCTGCAAATTGATTTGAGCACAAAGCTCTTCGTTGTGTTTTTTCATTGAATCTTGTTGTACAATTTGGTTGATTGTTCTGTAATCTTGTGGAAGATCTTTGTTGATACAATTGTAAGCAGTTTAACTATGAATACACTAAAAGTGGAAAGTCTACTTGGTATGTTAACCATTCGACTGCAAGATGATAATTTTGTCAAGTGGTCATTTCAATTTCGATCGATACTTAAGGGATATGATTTGTTTGATCACTTTGATGGCACCTCGGTGTGTCGACCGAAGTTTTTGTTCACTGAAGATAATGGTATAACTACTGAGAATACAACAGCTTACAAGGAATGGATTAAACGGGACAGAGCTCTTGTTAGTCTTCTTCTTGCTACGTTAGGTAATGAGGCAGTGGAATATGTTGTAGGATGTAAAACTGCACATAAAGCTTGGATGAATTTGCAGGACAGATATGCTACAGTTTCAAGAGCAAGGGTGAATCATCTCAAAACTGAATTGTTGACTATCAAGAAAGGGTCTGATAGTGTTGAAAAATATATGTTGAGGCTTAAAGCTCTTAAAGATTAGCTTATGGCAGCAGGTGAAGTAGTGTCTGAGAACAACCTTATTGTTGTTGCTCTTCCTGGTTTACCAGCTGAGTTTAGTATGATTCGTACTGTGATTGTGGCTCGTGAAACTCCTATTTCTTTGAAAGAATTCCAAGCACAATTGTTGGCAGCTGAGAGAACAACTGAAGATTCACAGTCTACTTTGAATTTTCCCATGTCAGCCATGTATTGTCAAGGAGAATCCTCTAATGCTAATTCCTCACAAGATTAAGGAGCTTCTCAGTATTTCTCTGGTGGCTATGGTTTTGTCACTGAAGCTTATAATTCTTCTTAGATTAATGCTTACTGACCAACTGGCAGCATTGTTTCTCAAGCTTCTCTGCCTCAGTTTCATCAACAAGGGAATGGAAATTTTCAGAACAATAGAGGATATCAAAATAATGGAGGCAACAATGGAAGATTTAAGAATAGGTCCAGATATAATGGGAATAATAATGGCAGATTCTCTGGCAATTCAAATGGTTTCTCTGGAGGTTCAAACAAGAATGGTTTTTCTGGTAGTTCTAAAGGAGGTTCAAATTGGAAGAATTGGAATGGCAATGGTGGATCTAAGACAACACTGATTCCCGAATGTCAAATATATAATAAAAGAGGACACACAGCTCCTAATTGTTACTCAAGGTATGATGCAAGCTCAAGCTCAGCCCTTCCAGTTCTAGAATGTCAAATTTGTGGAAAGAAAGGTCACTATGTTCTCAACTGTTACCGCCAAGGAAATTATGCATATCAAAGGGCTCAACCTTCTTCTTCTCTTACTGCTCTTACTGCACAAGCTCAGCAAAACTTTGCTTCTTCTTCACAAACAAATTAGGTGTTAGACACATGGGCTACACATCATATGACAGCTGATCTAGATAATTTGACACTTGTTACACCTTTTGAAGGTAACAAAAAGATCACAGTGGGTAATGGAGAATGTCTACCTATTGCTAATACTGGTTTAGGTTTTCTTTTAACTTCTTCCAAACCCTTAATTCTTCAGATGGTTTTACATGGTCCTCAATTAGCAGCTAGTTTATTATCTGTGTATCGCTTATGCAAAGATAATCATTGATATGTTATACTTAATGAATTTAGGTTATGGGTGCAAGACAAGGCAACAAAGAAAATTCTACTAAGAGGAAGGAGGAGTAGTAGTGGCTTGTATTACATTCCTCAGCAGCAGTTCAACTATTCTCAGTTATTAAATAATACACCTCAAGCTCTTTTGGGACAACTTACTTCTATCTGGCATCACAGACTTGGGCATCCTACCAATAAAGTTCAGTTGAAAATGTTGAAAGAATCTCAAATATCTGTTTCTTTAGATAAAAGTTCACCGTTATGTTCAGCTTGTATTGGGGGTAAGATAACTAGACAACTATTTCCTTCTAAATGTAATAAGTCTAGTGTTCCTTTTGAGAAAGTGCATACTGATGTATGGGGATCC
This sequence comes from Pyrus communis, assembly GCF_041283825.1. Classification (NCBI taxonomy): domain Eukaryota; kingdom Viridiplantae; phylum Streptophyta; class Magnoliopsida; order Rosales; family Rosaceae; genus Pyrus; species Pyrus communis. The sequence continues at coordinate 34,503,363 of NC_142569.1, read as the reverse complement.
TCACCCACTGTATCTCTTAAAGGTTACAGATATTATGTAATCTTTGTAGATGAATGCACAAGGTTCACTTGGATTTTCCCTCTTGTTAATAAATCTGATGTCTACACTCTATTTGTTAAGTTTCAGGCATTTGTTGTGAATCATTTCAAATTAAATATTAAGACTCTACAATCTGATGGAGGAGGAGAGTATATGAGTGGAGTCTTTAAACAATTTTTGGACACAAATGGGATTTTACATCTTGTATCTTGTCCATGTACCCCTCAACAGAATGGTTTGGCGGAAAGGAAAAATAGGCATATTATTGAGACTACTGTGACATTATTGAGTGTTGCAGGATTACCTCAAAAGTTTTAGGTTCATGCTTGTAGTCATGCTGTGTTTTTAATAAATAGAATGCCATGCCAAAACTTAGATATGATTTCTCCTTATCTTAAGTTGTTTGGACAATCTCCATCTCTAGTTTCCTTGAAGGCCTTTAGTACTGCAGTCTATCCCTACTTAAGACCTTATAATGCCAATAAGTTACAAGCTAGAAGTAATGAATGTGCATTTTTGGGCTATTCAGTTCGTTATAAGGGAGTGATGTGTTATAATAGGAATACACAAAGGTTATTGTTATCAAGACATGTAATCCATAATGAAAGTGTGTCTCCTTTTAAGAAGTCATCATCTTCCTCTATTAATGTTTCTTTGCCTGTTATATCATCACAGAGAGAGTTACCAAGAAATGTATATGTTCTGTTGCCTAGTTCATCTAAACAAACTAGAGAAGTAATTGATGAAAATAGTCAATATGTGGATATGCACTCTATTTCATCTCAGCCCTCAAGTTTGTCTCCAAGTTAAGCACAAGAACCATTACAAGATGCACAAGCTACTACTCTATATCAATCTCCTTCCTCCTCTCAAGTGTTGCCTGTCCATACCATTGACCAAAATCAGGTATCTCCACAATCTTTAGATGACAATATTTCTTCTAAGCATGTATCTTTTTTATCACATCTGCTTGCTGCTCATGACAATATCTCTCGTTTTGAGGCTCCATCTCCTGTTATACATACTTCTTCTGAACATAATATGGTTACACGATTAAAAAGTGGAGTTTTGCAAAGGAAAGATTATTCTAGTTATTATGCTTCCGCATCAGATAATCAGGTATTTTCTGGTACTCATGATGATGATGTGATGTTCTGTGGATTCACTGATGTTCTCAACATTCATGATTCATTAGAACTTTCTCATTATAAGCAAGCTGTTATTTTTGACGATTAGAGAAATGCTATGAAAGAAGAGTTTGAGGCTTTACAGAAACAAGTTACTTGGGAGTTAGTACCACCTCCAGTTAACATAAATGTGATAGGGAGCAAATGGGTGTACAAGATAAAGAAGGATCAAGATGGCAAAATATCAAGATATAAAGCACATTTAATTGCACAAGGATATAGTCAAGAACAAGGATTGGACTATGAAGAGACTTTTAGTCCAGTGGTAAGACACACAATAGTAAGGCTGGTTTTGTCACTTGCTGCTATGAACAGATGGGAATTGAGGCAATTGGATGTAAAGAATGTTTTCCTTCATGGAGAGTTACAAGAAGAAGTTTTTATGAAACAACCTCAGGGTTTTCAAGATTATAGGTATCCTAATCATGTGTGTAAACTTCTCAAGTCATTATATGCCTTAAACAAGCTCCAAGGGCTTGGAATGCCAAGTTTACAAGTTATTTACCTTCCTTAAACTTTCAATCATCTCATTCAGATCCTAGTTTGTTTGTGAAAGTGTTTGAGACTAATGTGGTGATCTTGTTACTATATGTTGATGATATTATCATCACATGTTCTTCATCTCAACTTATCTAACAAGTAATTGATGATTGGGGCGATGTTTTTGATATAAAGGACATGGGAAAGCTTACCTATTTTTTGGGACTTCAAATTACTTACAGAGAAAATGGAGAAATCTTCATTAATCAATCAAAGTATGTGACTAACCTTCTTAATAAGGTAGGAATGGTGAATTGCAGACCTTGTTCAACTCCAAGTAAACCTCATACTTAATTGCTTAAAGATGAAGGGGAACCATTGCCTGATCCAACAATTTACTAAAATTTAGTTGGTGCATTGCAATATCTCACCTTTACAAGCCCTGATATTGCATACATTGTCAACTATACTTTCCAATTTATGACAACACCAACTAAAGCTCATTTTTGTTTGATTAAAAGAATCCTCAGATATTTGAAGGCTACGATACAATGTGGCCTAACTTACTCTACTTAAGGAGAAATGGATTTACTTGCTTATAGTAATGCTGATTGGGCAGCGGATATAAATACAAAGAGGTCTACCACTAGTTACATTATTGTTCTGGGCTCAAATCTTGTTTCCTGGTAGTCTAAGAAACAAGGCAATGTCTCTCGAAGTTCCACTGAGGCTGAATATAAAGCCTTAGCTAATGCAGCAGTGGATGTGACTTGGATACGATTAGTTCTTAAAGATCTTTATGTTTTTCTTCCTTCAGTACCTCTGTTGCATTATGATAATCTTTCTACCTTATCATTGTGTTCTAATCCAGTATTTCATACTAGGATTAAACACTTAGAAATAGATTTTCATTTTGTTCGTGAACGAGTGCAAAAAGGTGATCTATAGGTTTTGTATATTCCCACTGAGACACAGGTTGCAGATATGTTAACAAAAGGGTTACATAGTCCTTTGTTTGTTCATCATTGTTCCAATCTCAAATTGGGATATCCCAGCTGAGATTGAGGGGGAGTATTAACAGAGAAAATATATGGTGGGGCATTTGAGTCATTTCATGTTTTGTACATATCAGCTAAGATAGTTAGATTTGTTATATTCCTTAGTCATTAAGTTTGACAACTGTTAGAAGCTTTGACAGCTGCAATAAATAGAGCTGGATACTAATGTAATGTTTTTTGGTTTTTGGATAATACATCAACTTCTTTTACAAGTTTCTATTTCTCTCTCTCTCTCTCTGCGATTTCCATAGGTTCATACTTTAAGTTTTTTTGTGTTCTTATGGTTGAATCTGCCGTAGTTATGATGAGTCAGTGATCATATTTCAGAGCAGTTTTTGAAGGCCAAACAAACGATTGTATTCCAGGATCATTTTTACCGTTATTCCTGGCACTAAATCACCATGTTTTACCGACCAAAAACTAGCATTTTAAGTACATAGTAATCGGACTTTATACGACATTTGTAATTTCTCTCGATTTGTCATTCAATACACAGGTTTATTGGTTCTGTTAGGTTAGCTATATACTGTGTATTATTAACGAATTCACACTGGTTAAGACTAAAATATATGAGTTTTACTAAATTAATAATGCATGAAGATACACAAAAACAGACCGAAAAATTAAAAAATGAAACCATTTGATACAAGGGACGTTTAATTTTGTCAACTTTTCGACGAAAAATTGTATTTTTCAACAGTTGTTTCAATAAATTCACATTCCAAACTCCCGCATGACAAGGAGGGATTTGGTTAAACCAAAACCAATGATTTGGAGTACCAATAATGAACCCAAAACAAAGAAACAGCATCAATTGGGTTGGTACTCGGATCTTTGCCGTGTAAAATATATTGCAAAATTATACTAACTATTTATATAATTAAATATAGAAAACCTTTAAGGAAAGGGATCTCTATTTTTTTTTCAAAGAATTGAAATTAGTTATACAACCTACACCACACGAACTTTAACGATCCAAATCGTTTATTTTTGAAGTTGTAGCTTATAGATCATCCTTACAAAATATTAGCCAAATCGAAAATATTTGAGTCATCTAATTGAGTTAAAAGAAATTGACGAGCACTATATTTTAAGAAACATTAAATTTCATCGTGACAATTAAATAGAAAAATAGTTTCGAATTGAATTAAAATTTTGCAAGGATGATTTATATTAATATAACGAGACTTACAAAATAGGTGGTTCGAAATCGTTAAAATTCAATGTGAAGTGAATCCCACAACGAATCTTTTTTCAAAAAAATCACTTAAAGGTCCTGATTAAGTATATAATTACTATCAAACTTATGAAAATTAAATTAAAATTAGAAAATTTGAAATTCTGGCCTGTGAACCAAAGAAAGGCACAATGTCACTGCCCTAAAGCCGTAGATGCCTCCTGACGTACTGGTTATGGCGATGCCTACAACTCTAAGATACAACCTAAAGCTTCACAGGGTGTCTGATCCGCTATGCACACCAATGGCAAACCGAATTGCCAAGTAATCAATTGCCCAAAGATTAAAACACAAGAATTGTAGGATATGAAAATTGACGATGATAAAGATATGAAAAACATAGTAGTTTTTTACATTATTCTGTTTTTGTATCTGAGGTTTCTTATTTAGGAAACTCCTCATACTCCTTTAAAAAGACAGAACTATTAACCAACCATCATGAGTCTTGAGACACAACGTGCCCTTGTTTAAGCAGGTTTAGCTCAAACACGCTAGATGACTTTCCCTGATGACAACCTTGGCTGTAGAAGAAATCATGTTGCTTTTGCTTACCATTCCAGCCACAACATCCGATTGCTTCTCTTTCAAATAACTAATTATTAGCTACATTGGAAAAATTAAAGAGCAATGAAGAATTGAGAAGATGAAGAACAAGAGAGCCAACAAAGAAGAAATGAAATGATCTTTATTATCAAAATACTTGAATGAATTACAATATGATTCACCACTCAGTTATATAGAGTACAAAGCTTAACTCCAAAACTAACAGATATAACCAACATAACAGAAATAACCAACTCTATCAATCTAACACCCTTTCAACAAACTCTTGATGACTTGGCACTCTGATGTGGATATTTCCAATAATAACTAATATAATAGAAATGTCACATGGCATTATCTAGAAGATGAGTTAGTTAATGTAGGTAGAAAGGTACTGTTGTAATTAGCACTTGTGGATATATAAGAGGTGATAGGGCTTTCATTTCAGTAAGTAAAAATGTTGTAATATTTTCTGAAGCATTAATACAATCTCTCTCTTTCTCTCACTCTCTCCTTCCCTTCTTCTTCGACTCTGTCATCCATTGATCTTCATTGTTTTTCAATGTAGTTAACATGGTATCAGAGCCACCAAGCTCACACCATGGATTTTAGTGGTTTCTCTTCGTAGGAGTTTATATATTTTTTTTCCCTAGTATAGTTTCTCTTCAAATTTCCATTAGATTTTCGGTGCTTCCGTGATTGTTCTTGGGTTGAATTTTCTGCGATTGTTAGGATCACGATTGTTACGATTGTTGGGTTGCTTATTCTGGTTTGGAGATTTCTCACCAATGGTAGCACAGATCTGTTCCAATTCTGAAGTCTGCCTTGTCAAATCATGCACTTCTTTTGTTTCTTTGAACATCTTCTCCATCAAGAGCACCTTCATTTCACAATCACTCAGCGCATGCTGGACTTGCTTTTGAGTATTTTGTTTAGCTTTGTATTCTTTTTCCGCTTTGGTTGAAGAACGCCTGAGACGGTGGAAACATATCGATTTATTGAAGCAGCATGAGGAGTCGAAATTTTCACATAGGTGTGTAAATTTGTAGCCACTAAAGCATTGTAAAGCGACTGAATGGCCGGAAGAAGCAGATGAGCTGAAGAGGGCATAATGGTTAACACCTCGTTGCCGACCACAATGCCAATGATGAGGGTCTTGTATACAGAAGTTGTATGGCGATTAGTTTTCTGTAGTATTCTGGTGTTTGTGAATTATTTATTCAAGGGCGTCTTCAATATGGTTCTTTCTTCTTAGTGGTCTGCTCAAATCACTTTCTGAATTCTTTGGTGGTGTTTGTTTGTTCAAGATTGCAAATCTTGGGAGCTCTTCAGCGTTCTTTGGGTCAAGATTGAAGTTCTTATCAGGTTCTTGATTTCTGGTTTTCACAGTGCACATAATCTATTTGATTAAATGTTTCAGTAAGAAAATGTTCGCTATTTTGTCAATTAGTAAGGCCGATAGCCAAAGAGTGGTTTCTTGAATTTACACACCGCTTGTTCATCTTTCTTATGAGTCTTTTTTGGGATATTAGTGTGATATTTAGGATATTTGGGTTCAAGATTCTTCATTGCTTCAAGATTAGTGTTTGTCATGGACTTCATTTGGTTTGTTGGATTTTCGAACCATGAATTGTTCAATTTTTATGGTGTCCAGTTCTATCTCTCTGCCTCACTAAAATTCTATTGTCTCTTTATTGGGTTTGAATTGCTCAGAAGCTTATAACATCCAATAATGTTGATTTTTTGGAGTGTCATTCTCCTTAGTTAATTTTGGTATCTAGGAAGATTTAGGAAGCTATCAGGAGTGTCAATCTCCTTGGTTGATTTGGTTTCTTGAAGTGTCATTCTCCTTGGTTGATTTGGTTTCTTGGAGTGTCATTCTCTTTGGTTAATTTTGGTATCTGAAAAGATTTAGGAAGCTATCAGGAGTGTCAATCTCCTTGCTTGATTTGGTTTCTCGGAGTGTCATTCTCCTTGGTTGACTTGGTGCCAATGAAGTGTCATTCTCCTTGGTTGACTTGGTGCCAATTTATGTAATGATTTAGGAGGGGTAATTTGCATATACAGTGAGTGTGTTACTATGGCTTCTCAGTTCAAAGTCGAAAATTTGTTAGGTATGTTAACGATAAAGCTAGATTGTACTTGTGGCTTTCATCATGGCTTCACCAACAGCAAAAGTTGTAGTCTTGTGTGATGATAATAGGGTGAGCAGAGGTTTTGGCCAGCAGTTACAAAGGTGTCAGTGGGTGCTTTCTTATTTGCAGCAGGTTAATTCTTGAAGCATGGCAGATATCTTGCTCTCGCAGTTCTAGATCAATCTCAAATACCTGGCTAGTTCAAACTTCACTTGGATACTCCAAGTTTAGTTTGAGAGGGGGAGTCATAACTAATATAACAGAAATGCAACATGGCATTATCTAGAAGATGAGTTAGTTAATATAGGTAGAAGGGTACTGTTGTAATTAGCACTTATGGATATATATATATATATATATATATATATATATATATATATATATATATATATATATATAAGAGGTGATAGGGCTTTCATTTCAATAAGTAAAAACATTGTAATATTTTCTGAAGCATTAATACAATCTCTCTCTTTCTCTCACTCTCTCCTTCCCTCCTTCTTCGACTCTGTCATCCATTGATCTTCATAGTTTTTCAATGTAGTTAACACTAATAACCATTTTCTTCAAGTTCTGAGCATGCTCGAGAATATACTTTGCAAACTCATTTTCATTAGGACCGTAGAAAGGCTCTATGGTTACCTCCTTAAGCTGGATAATGAATCCAAGGTTTTGCATTTTCCAGTAGTTTGTGTCGAACGGAGATGACTGGAGATAAGACAACAAGGAAACGAGCAGATCAGTAGAAAATTCTAACCAAAAGAAAAAAATAGTTTAACCAAGAATAGGCAACACAGGCTTTCACTTACATCACATCAACCACCACCTGCGAATATGTGACACTTTATGTGCAATGTGTTCAGATTTGTCACTGCTTTGAAAAGAGAGACCACTGCAGGAACTATGCCATCATTCAAGCTCCTAAGATGCAAGCCCAAATTACAAATATCATGTAATGGTTCCGTCACAGAACCTTTCCCGAACAAAGCCTGCAATTTTTCGTAGGAAAGTTAAATAGATAGAGGACAACAAACCAAACACCATATGGAAAAGGAAAAACAAAACATAGTAATAGATTTCAACTAAAGCAGTCTCCACTCTTCAGAAAATTGTATGTATCCTACAAAAAGATTTTAGTAATTCAAATATATCGTTTTAGCAAAAGAGAATGTGTTTAGAGGATAGTGTATGGTTACCTTAGTGGCCTGGTCATTTAGAATAACAGTTAGCATTGCATACACTGCGAAGAACCTTAAAAATATTGCCGCACTCATTTGCCTTAGGCCACAATAAGATCTCAGCTTTCTCTAATAAGGTCGTATTCTTCCAAAACTTTAGCCTATTCGTCAAATGACCCTCTAGTTTCAACTTTTTAAGATTTGGAGCAGATATCATCAAGGATGTGCTTCTTGGTGATGAAGAAAAGTTTTTCCAAGCTATATGTATCTCTTCAAGTTTCTCACCAGAGATGTTAAGATGGAAGAGGTCTCCATTATTTTCAAAAACCAGCTTTAATGATTCTAAAGACGAGCTTTCAATGCTGATATTTTGCATCCCTTTAACTTGAATAAGCTGTAATTCCTTAATGCTTCTGCAAGAGCTTGAAAGACAGGTGCAAAATGTTCCATCTACAAATGTAACATCTCTCAACGTCAAGTGACGGAGATTGCAGGAGAAATATAAGGAAGGAACTTCAAGAGTTGTCCCGCGCAAGTTCAGGGATAGAGACCTCAACGATGGACAGAGAAGTATGCATGACAAAAACGCGAAAATGGTCATGCCAAACATAGTGAAACAAAGGTAAAGCTCTTCAACTTTACACCTTATTGCATTGTGAATCCACGTGATCACTCGATAATGGTCATCAATTAACTCCCTCGGAGATTCAAAATCAACAAACAACCAACGAATGCGAAAATACTGAATCCTATTATCACCGCGATTGGTCAAGAACGTGTCCAAAAAATTGTACAGCTCTCCTCGCCTACGGTTGCAACTTGGTATTGAAATTGCATCGAAACTCACTGTCGGATTTGATAGGTACAGTTGTCTGCATCTTTTGGACACAGCGCTCGCTCAAGTGAGGTCTTTGAAGGATAGGAAGGAAAGAATGTGATGAGCAACTTCGATCAGAAGATTACTAAATTTGTCTAGTGTACTACTGTCGGTACAAGCTCTAAGCATTACACAATTTTCAGTTGGTTGTAACATACGCTTGTGCCCCATGATTTTGTTTTTGTTTGTGACAGTAAGAGCACCCTTAATTATGGAATGTTCAGATAAGCTACAAGGATTATTCTCCGAAAATGTCAAGAAAAATAGAATGATTAATGAGATTCTCATCATATTTCACAACTAGTTACTCAAGTAAGTGCTACCATCTAAATTAATCAAACACGTACGTCAACACACAAATATATATAAGTAAATAATAAAAAAACCCAGATTTTTTGAATTGAAAAAAAAACCCAGATGCAGATAGAAAGGATGAAAACATAATAGAAACACTAAAACGCTTGAAACACTGTTCATGCGCCAGTGTTCTTCCTTTTTTGCCCTTTCTTTGTTTCTGTGGACACTTTATTCTACAGTGTACTCGCGCTTTTGCCCTGCTGTGCAATAGAAATCCCTCGATTTCTTCAGAAACCCGAGAAAGGCACTCAGCTTCGCGATCTCTCTTCCATCTCTGCTCTCTTCGATATCTACTTCGCGCTCTTCGATCTCTCCGTGATTTCTTCTTTTCTGGTCAACTTCTCTTCCCCAAATTTCACCAGCAACTTTGCTCCAGATCTTTCCAATTGAAAAAACCCACATCATCATCTATTCCTCATCACCACAGGTACCTTCTACACCTATTTCATGTTAAAATCTGCTTCAAATTTGTGATTTGATATAATTGGACTTTAGAAAAAACTTGATGATTTTGAGGGATCCAATTTTTTAATTTCTTTTATATGTAATTTATGTGCTTGCTGTTGAAATGAATATTATGTTCTTTGTTGTTTATCTCAACCTTGCTTCGCCCCGCAGCTGGTTGAAGATAACGTGGTCCTGATCGTCGGTCACCTCTGCGACAGTTCCGAACGACGGATTCGGTTCCAAAGCTACAATTGTGGAAAAGTATGCCTTATTCTTGGTTCTGAACAAACCAAATCGCATGTGTATTTGGTGGTTTTCTGCATTTTTTGCATCTTCATTTTCCTACTTTTGTGGTCTTTGCTTTCATTTTACTGGTGCAAGTTTGTACTTTTCTGATGGATTATACTATTGGGAACTTAGTTACTTTTAGTTTTTATATTTGTTTGTTGGGCTTGTTGTTTTTCGGAAAATTTTTGAAACTCTGTAATCTATATATAGAGTGTTAAATGAGTATATGATTAATGGGTTGAATTTTGTTTTTGAAATGACTGTTTCATGTTTTGTGTCGATTTGGCTGTGATAGTAACATTACTTCATGGAACAGTATAATTGTTGTGGTATGTGAATGTCGAATTTTTTCTTAATTTAATTTCAAAAAGAAATATGTGTTAACTGTAGTGCTATATGATGAAGTTAGCATCCTTATACGTTGGCAACTCAATTAGTGCACCATTGGTTGTGCAAATGTCTGAATATTGGTGCTTTTTCGGGAAACAGTGTTTTTTGTTTTCTGGAACCGTTTGGAGAGCGCACGACTTGAGGATCTCATTGTAGACATCGAAATTTCAGTAAAATAAATGTTAACCAATGTATTAAAATTACAACATTTATTTACTTCACCAACCTCACACACTTACTTCACCTACAACATCCACTTACTTCACCTACAACCTCCACTCACTTCACCTACAACCTCCACTCACTTCACCAAAAAAATGAATGGTGGTGATTCACTCTCAAAACCTATAAATAGGCTTCTCCATCAAGAGGAAGGGGGAACCAATTCACAAATACATTTCTCTACTCCCAAAATGGAAGAGAATACTCCCAACACACACCAAAACCTTGAAGCCTTAAAGTTCTAAAGCTCTCAAGAAAATCCCGAAGGATCAAGAAAGCACTCTTCGTTCTTCGTCAAATCCTCCTTCAAGATCAAGCCCCAACGGCCCTTGAAGAACTCTCACCAACTCAAGATCAAGCCCCGACGGCCCCTTGAAGAAAGTGTTCATCATTCATCATCCGTTCATCCTAAGATCAAGCCCCAACGGCCCTTTGGATCAACAACCTCCACAAACCCATACACCCATCCTTCAAGATCAAGCCTAACGCCCCTTGAAGATCCATTCATCAACTGTTCATCCTTAGATCAATCCCCGACGGCCCTTTGGATCAACAACTCGTCCACAAACCTACACCCTACGAAGATAGAATCAGATGATCAAATTACAAAGAGATCGTAACCCCAAAATCATTAAACACAAAAATATTATTTTTGTACACATATTCTTGTTTCTTGTTTCAGGAATTTTTCGTGTTCACACTCATACCCAAGGTAATAGGTAAAAGGTAAAAATCTATGGCTTCCTTTACTGATGTAAGCTTGCATGGAAGAGAGAAATAATAACCAAAAATTTATCTGAAGAGAACCAACAATTTTGAAGCCAATTACATTGGCTTAAGAATTCCTTAGGAGACAACTTGCACTCGATCAAGCTTGCATGGAAGAGAGAAACAATAACCAAAAATTTATCTGAAGAGAACCAACAATTTTGAAGCCAATTACATTGGCTTAAGAATTCCTTAGGAGACAACTTGCACTCGATCGACAGTTTTATTTGTTTAGCTCTGTTTTCTTGCTGGGAAAATATTATTTCCAGCCCTCAAAGAAGTTTGCGCTGCTTCCATTGTAACAATTTGAAACTATGTGGAATTTGATATATGTTGATATAGGGAGTTAAATCTTTTTCAGTTTTTAGTGTGTTTGTATATTTCAGTTTTAATTTCTATGTATGTAATTGCTGCAAAGTACAACGAGTAAAGCCAGCAGCTCTGATCCCAGGTACCAGAGGCAGAAGGTGAGTGATTTCGAGATTTTAGAGTTTTGTTTGGTTTTTGGTTATAGTTGGGCCCGGTTTTTATTGTGATGTAATTCGCCAAGTCATTCTTATTGGGCGGTTATATTTTTCTCTTAATTTTGTTTGATATTATTATTTAGTCTAGGACAACACTGTTTATACTCAAAAACTGATTAAATAAACTGTGTAAAGAATATTTGTTTTTAATTTAAGAGCGGTGGGTTGCAAATTAGATATAAGATGTTAAGGTGGGATAAAATTGAAGTGGCAAGTGTGGGAAAAAGATTTATAATTTGTGGTGGAAATCAAAAAGAAGAAAGATAGAAGAGTGTGAGACAAGAATGGATTGACCTCATTTGGATTTAAAACAAAACTGATTCAGGACTTACATGGTAATTTGTGTTGTGTTTAAGGAATTTTGTGTATTATGATCTGTGAGTTTTATTACTCATCGTTTTTTTATTTTTTATTTTTTTCATCTGTTTGTTTTGCAGGGTCTCTTTGTGTTAGAATTGTAACAGTTTATGCAACTTTTCAATCTTTAAACTGTTTCAGGGTAAGATTTAGATAACAAAATAGTTGGTTGAAAATTTGAAAGAATGTGATGGCATTCTTTTTGCTGAACCAATTTAAAAGCTGTGTGTAGGTCAATAGTTTGTATATTTTTTTTAAGTTTTAAACAAGCGTTTGTTTTCTTTTTTGTTAACTAATGTGAAACCTGTGCATAGATGGTTTACTGTGGCCAGATCTCTTGATAAAGTATATCCACCGAATTGGAAATATCAAATTGTCGAAAATGAACCAAATTGGTTTATAATAGCAAAATGTTTTCCAAAATGGTACAATGTGAACAAATATATAATAAAGAGCAAGTATAAAAATAATACTTACCAATATTTACAATGGATTGTTTGAGAGAATGTTATACACAGTATTTTTATTGCCCCTATTTGTATCTTGAATTTTGTAATAGGGATAGATAAAGATGTGATTGTCCTATATATATTTTGGTAAATCATTTTTGTTATATCCTCCTGTTGCTCTGGATTCTACAGGTTTTTTTTTTAAAGTTTATTTGGTTGCTGGAAAAAAGCTGTGAAATGAAGGGCTTTAGAGTTTGATCATTTGTGCCTCAAATTTGGTAAGGTTTCTTTCCCCTATATAATTTTGATTGGTATTCAATAGATTTTCATCAGAAATTATTGTATTCTCTTGCAAAGAAGTTCATTTTTGACACTCATGTAAACTTTAACACCACTTCACCAGATAACTCAATTTCAATTAGAGAAAGAGGAAGAAAAGAATTGGATTCATATCTGAAGATTTGGTGTAACTTTGTCTGAAAGAATTACTGAAAAAGTTGGGTTTCTTGGTGAGTTGTCTGGAAGATTTCAGGTGGCTAATTTTGTGATTATAATTAATTTTGTGTTATGACATTGTGGTATGTTATCAAATCTAATTGGCGATTTATTTTGTATGGTTTTTGTGTGAATGCAGGTCAGCAACAAACAGGCTGATCCCAACTGATTTATTCAATCCTATCGGTTTTGATTCTATCCCTCCATAACCCTGTTTACAGAAGGTAAGCAATTTATCCTACTTCAGATTTTAAAAATTCTTTACCAAAGAAATTTATATTCTGGTGATTTTTCTAGGGATCCAAGGATTGAAAAAATTATGGGTTCTTAGAGGATTGGACTATTGTCGGACAAGTTGAATTGAACTCAGGTATGTTCTATTGGGTTGTCCATATTTCGTTTGATCTCTTACTTTGGGTTGTGCAGATTTCGTTTGAATTAGTTTGGGTTGTGAGGAAGTGAATAATTATTTGAAGTAATTAATTTCTCTTGGGTTGTGCATATTTCCTTTGAATTAATTTGGGTTGTGTTTGAGCGTTGTGACGGCACAAACGCGGGTAAAGAGTATGAGGATAAAGGGAAGAGAAAATGATGTGATCATCCACCTCAATCGATTTGTTGAGGTAATTTTTGTCCCTTTTTTCTGTTTAAAGTTAGATGTTTTTCATCTTTTTAGGAGTATGTCATCGATGATTTGCCACGAATTTATGAGAATTTCATTTCATCCAAACAATGGGCATTGGAATGTTAGTGCCTTTTTATTTAAATTTTCTTTATTTGAATATTATGCGCATGAATCAATTGGGATTTTGAGAGATTTTAATTCTTTTAATGAATCTAGGGCTATTCAGTTAGGAATTTAAATGATTCTTTGAAATTCAAAGTGTATTCAATTAGAAATTTATGATAGTTTATTAAAATTCTTAGAAATCCAGGTGTATTCAATTAAAAATTGATTTTAAACAATTTGAGAAAGTTGAGGAATTAGAGGGAATTGGATAGATTTCGTAGTGTATTTTAAGCATACACAAATCTCACATCTCTCTATGAGATTTCGAAGGAATTGAATCAAAATTTTGTATGGAATCTCTACAAATCAATTAAACTTCATAAAAATCCATGGATTTATAAATCCATTAAAGTCTCTCAAATTCTCAATTGAATACACTCCCCTTATATTTCATTTCTTTGTGACTTTCTGCAGAACTTGGAATCGGCTTTTCACATAGCATGGATGATGAATATAAGAAACTCATACATAGAATGACTCCACCAAGTTATATACAAATTAAAATCATAACTTGCGTCAATATATAAGTATAAATTATTTTTTAGCACACAACTTTGACATAATAATTTGTTTCATAATTCATAACTTTGGCAATCACAACTTCCAAGAAGGCAAGATCAACTTATGGCATGTCACAGGGGTATATTTTCCACAAACAGATGGTAAAATTGTACTCATCACGTTTGGCAAGTTTTAATCTTTTTTACTTCCTTTTTAACACATTTCTAATTAACATTTTGTACTAAATTTTGATTAGACTTTGTTTAAATGTTTGCTTTCAGAATTTCACAAATTGAATTACCACCTCAATCATAGGAAAAAATACATTTGATCTCCGGTTATAAGGTGACTTCGCCTCTCTCTCCACCCTCTCTCCCACAACTCAATTTTGAACTTTTTATGCATATATATTATTTTTTAATCATTGGCTAACTATCTTTATTATCTTTTGCAATTGTATTCACAACTCTCCAAAATACAACAATTTTCCTTTGGAAACACCTCAAACTAGGAACAAGTCTGGTATCCAATTACATTCATTGACTATAACACTTGAAAAAGCTAATGATGTTTTTCAACTTTGTTTAGTCTGTAGCAAGCTTAGTTTGACTGGTCCAACTTTTTGAATAAACAATTATCTCTTCGCACTTTGAAAAAATAGATTTTTAATTTTTATTTTGGTATCTAAATTTGTTCCGTTCATGATAAGGGTCCGTGTAAATTGCATTGCCATTCATAATTCTCTGTTTTTTACTCAAACATTGTTTATGAAAATTGAAGCTATAAGGCCTTTCATATGATTTTCAATCCCGCAACATCATATAGGTGCAAATATCTAGTAATTAACTAAAAAGCCAAAGGCAGAGAGATAAAATCAAAATATAAACAGAAAATTAAGGCAGGCAAAAACCAGGGAAAAGTACCTGATATCAGTTTCAAAGTAGGAGAGCGGTGGAGATCTGAGAAGAAAGCAACCCAAAACGCAGTCTGTAATCGAACGGAGAAATCAAATTTGGGAATTTGAGCGTTTTGGGGCAGATGAGATTGTAGGATAACAAAGAGAAAAGGAGGCGGGGGTTTTTGGTGGGTTTTCGTTTTGGCGGTACACAAATCTCAACGGAAGAGGGAGAAGAAATCACAAAGTGGACGACATATTATGTTTTTTTCACACGAAAAATATCCTTAGCATTTCTCATAAGAAAATTCAAAAAATTATTTTCTCTGTTTCCTAATAATTTTTGTACCATTAGCCCATGGTGTTTGTGAAACTTATAATTTTGTCTCAAACGTTTCAATTCAATCAATGTGGTTGTTCTTTACGTTTTTCTTCTCACATCAATTTGATCTTATCATTCAAATTCTTGTTAGCATGCCGACGATGATAAGATGATGGTGACGATGATAGTGAGGTCTGTGGCAGCAACGATGGTTGTGGGCATGTAAGAGTGTTGATGGTGATGGCCTAAATTTGGAATTTAGACTTTTTTTTATTTTTATTATGGTTCTAAACAAGGCAATCAGTATATGTCATTTAATCATTTGTAGAAATGACATCGATTTAGATAAAGTTTGGTGTTGGAATTTGTGACATGCATCATGTTTTTTAATTTACCCTATTATTATTAAATACACATCACCTAATGAATACAATCTACATTTACCTTTTCAAATAAAATTTATCTTAGTACACCTTACATACGTTTTCTACTACCCTCACACTCCACATTTTCTACATACACCTCACACTCTCCACATGCACTCCACCTCAACTCGCTTATTCTGTATTCATTTGTTAAAAAAGAAGCAGAGGAAGATGTTGTAAAATTTCAAAAAAGTAATTAATCAAATAATTCTTTGTGGCTAATTGGAAATGGTCATAACCCTTCAAACAGAACATGCATATTAGTGGTGGTTTGTAACTGGAATAAGGGAAGGATATCATCTTTCATTTTGAATGCATAATGGTTGTTTGTAAATCACACACTAGAATGGTCGTATTGTTGGAGATATGCCTTGAAAGTCAATCTTGAGAAGAAATGTTAAGAGGTTTGACTAATGAGACATTTCCATGATCATAATCCTAAAAGGTTCTCAGTCCTTCTAACAATCCAGATATATCAGTACATACTATATCTACTTCAATAGGAGGATGGCCCTTCTGAAACCACACATGTAAGGACACTAAGACTAGTATGTAGGAGCTTGTCAAGGGAATGAGCTCATTGAATACAATCAAACAAAAGTACTCACATGAAATTCTACATACATGTTAAGCAAGCAACCCTACAAGTTGGAATAATGCAAGTAATCATTTGACCTAAGATGTCATAGTTGTCATGAGGATACCTTGCTAATCAATGACAATGAGACGTGACCAAATCTCATATTGGATATGTTCTAAGCATTGTTGTGATCACTGACTTATTCTTAGATACATTTGAATGTTCAACAAGGAATTTCTAATCCTCAGTACGAGAAGAAGAAGAATATATGATATGATTCGGGAATCTTGGGCTGAAGTATCGAGTGTAATAAAGGAAGACATTCCCATACGTCTCAATAGAATCATATAAGTTAGAATGATTCCAATAGTGGTTTGACATAAAATTAACCATACCCTAATAACATGATTGAGAGTAATAAATTAGAGAATGACTGGGTAGCCATGACACATGGCTAGATATCATTTTTTATGATTCATCACATAATTGTCGATGTAAGGGAGAACTAAAAGTAAGTTTTAATTCACTAGGTGATTTAAAGTTCTAACCAATTGTATTGATACCAATCACCTTACTACCTTGCTAATTAGAACCTAAAACGATTGTACACCAATACACTTGTGTAATGAGATAAGTAAGGGATGATGGAATTAATTGATTATATTAATTAAGTAATTAGAATGTATTGATTAACACATAGAAGCGATGAAACTTCTCCTTTGGGCTTAAAGGTAGTTCAGGTCCTTTGTTAATTGGGTAACAAACACAAAAGATTAAAGTCTCCTAGTTAGTGTTGAGTTACATTATTTAATATTAAGTGAAAAAAAAAAGAAGGAAATTATTTAATATTAAAATGCACAAACCCAAGTTGTTAAACACCAAAACCAAATGATTAGGAACAAAATAATAATCACACATCAGCAATGGGAGAGGGCTTTTTCAATACATTTTATTACAAGCGATATCACTATTCTAATAAACATTAAAAAGAGGGTAAGAATTTGAATCTGAAATGCAATGAGTTCAAAAGAAATACCCTATCCCCCAGGACATTTACTAAGGTACAACAACACGAAACAAATGTGATTTATGCTGGCGTAGCTATTGCTAGTAAAATTGCGACACACAAGCCAAAGTGTGGCAACTTGTGCAATACCTTATTCGTTATTAATTAGCACCATAACAAAATATTGTTTTTAGGATCAATTACATTGATTACTTCATAAAAGAAACACATACATTATTTAAATATTTTAGCACACGACATCTCTGTGCCAGCTTTAAGCTTAAATGCCTAGCTGCTTAATTCATATCCGAAGTTGTTGTAGGCATGATTTTCCATCAATCTCATGGTAACCATTGGCTTCCAAGGAGTCCTTGTATATCATCCCTCGGTATTTTGGCGGGTGAGACTCGTCCACAAACTCTGGAGCTGGTTTCACGAATGTGTTGTGTGATGGTCCGTGTACTGTGGCCACAGAGACTCTTGTAACCTTGTTGTTTAGGATCACACGATGCATAGGACTCTTGTACTTCCCATTAGTTAAAACCTATTATAATACAAGCAATATTTGAATCAAAATTAGCTTAGTTATACAACAAACTTGGATACTTATCTTCTTTACTTTATTCTAAGTTTTGTACTAAAAATGTAATTGCTCTTCAATTGTCCGGGTTATTGAGTAGTACGGAAAATGAACCGTCATAATAGCATTGAGGAAATACTATATGGAACCCCATATGTTCATACCTTTAGTAAGTCGAATCCATTAGTTCATAGGTTCGATCTTTGTGAAAGATATGACTAATATAGTATGTGAACAATATATATGGCACATATAAGGTTTCCCTTCGTACGGCGTGAATTATTCTCAAGACAAAAATACTACTCTTATCATATTTTTAATATCACATTTATACTGCCTCTCTAATAAAGATGAGACCTATATGTGTAGGTGATCCTATCTCTATTAGAGAGATGGTACATACATGATATAGAAAATATGGTAGCCTAGCATTACTCTTCTCAATGTCCCAAGAGACATTATTTCCTTGTTTGTTGGGTTGGTTCGCGTGTGCAAACGAGCACCGGCGGCCTCATCTCTATAAGATATGGGTCAGCAATGTAATTAACATGGTTGATTATGTTACCATATTATCGCACGTCCAAAAAGAAATTATGGGCTTAAAGTATACAACTAATGCATATTTACCTCAAGATGATCCCCAATATTAACAAAAATGGAATTAGAAGGCATATGAACATTGATCCACTTTTGCTTATAGTGTAATTGGAGACCGCCGTTGACGTTTTGTACAAGGGAAACTAGGTAGCCAGGATCGTGATGCGCCGGCAGACCGATTGGAGTGTTGGATTTAAACCAGGGGGGATACACGTTCATTGCAGAAACATCGGCGCCAATTTCCAACCCTAGTTCCTTCTCTAAGTAATTTTCTTCGAATCCCAACGTTTTTGATACTGCCTTTGCCAAGTTTATCATCACCTCTCGGTCCCTTTGGTAATAATCTTCCAAAGACTTGCTGTAACACGTAAAAGAAAATGTTGAAAGGCCAGTAGTTACGAAGCTAATTAGAATTTGGATATACATCATAAAAGTAAATTTATATATGTTTTACCCTCAAAATTTTCAACCCAAAGTGGACAATGTAAAAAAAACCCAAAGTTGAATTTATATATGTTTTACCCTCATAATTTAAAAAAAACACAATTATAGAATCTATGTGGACGATGTAAAAACACAATGAGGTTGCTTGCATAACAAGTAAGATCTCGTTTTTGCTTTTGTAGAATATTTATAGAAAGGAAATAACTTTGGAAATTCTTGATTTTTTTTATGCATTGGAAATTCTTGCAATGAAGCAGCAACGAATTTCTTATAAACTCAAACACAACTATTTTCTTATACCTGAAACCTGCTGGTTTGTCAGGCCCTTCAAACTTTGGATGTGGGAGAACTTTGAGATACTCCCGCTTGACAGCTTCATGGTCCCCAGGTGAGAAACCTAGCCCCCATCTGATCCTATCTGCCGAATCCTTCTTCTCATACTCCAACTTTTCCTCCTCCGTCAGATTAAAGAACTCGGAAACTCCCTTCAGTGCTTTGTCAATTACGCTATCCGGCAAACCATGATTTATCAGCTGGCAAATTGTTTAGTACATCCTCAGAAAACATACTTTTTTATACAAAATAAAATAAAAACCTGGGACGGAATGAGGAAAACTTTATTGACACGAAAAAAAAGAAAAAGAAATAGAAACATGCATTTCTTTTTGCACAAGACAAAAAAAGGTCATTGAATAAAACGCAACACATACCCTTCTTTGTTATATTTTCGTGGGTTTATAAAAACTGATCTACTTAGTTCCATAATTAATTATAATTTTATTTTCTTTTAGTAAACTATGGGATATTTCCACCATGGCATCCCCGTGCCATAGAAGTTTTGGTAGAGTGGGTAATCAGTAGCTCGTCTCTGTGAACATCTGACACACACTTGAAGCTCTATGTGTGTGTTATAATACACATGTTTAAGAAACTTTAGTCAGTTAAATTAAATTGTGCATACAGATACAATGTGTGTAGATGAGAGGAATTCCATACATAAAAAAAGCCGTACTCCTCGCAAACATAGGCAAGATATTGGAGGGCCTCGGGTCGTTGATCGACATCACCAGAGAAGATCATGCTGTAATCAATGGTGGGGATTTCATCATCAGGAGCTGAAATGGAGTGCTCTTGGCAGTTGATGCTAGAGGAATCAGTTGAATGATTAAAGGAGGTGGCCCTTTGGGTATCAGAAATATTAATGTTTTGGGTCAAAACTACCGGAGCTGTTTTAGCCATTGAAAAACAAAGAGCTAGCAACGTACAACTGAACAAATTAGATTAAATGAGGAGAGAACGTTTTAGTTAGATTGAACTTCGACCATTGCCTGTTTTTATAGTGCTATGAAAAGTTAAAAACATTGTATTTGGAGCAGTTCGGATGTGGACGTCCCAGAACTCCATCTACGTAATTTCTAAGAACATTTTGTCATATTTCAGTAGGCCTCTCCAACATTTTTTTTTTCTTGTTGAATATCTGTTTGGTCCTCATTTAGATCATATATAACATTATGATGGATATCCGCTCATAGAACTCAATTATTTTTGCAAGGGGTTTGTAGGTCAGTTGGTTAAGAGTATTCACCTTGAAGACTTCCCAGGTCTTGAAAGTCTATTCCTTCACTAGCGCTTGTATTAAAAACAAAATAAATTTCTCCATGCTGCCAAGGTTTAAAAAGAAGAACAAAACAAAATAAAAAAAGCTCAATTTTTTTTTTTCTAAATCGACTGGGGTGTGTAATCTAGCATAACATCACGTATCTTACATGTTCCTACTGCCTAGTTACAGTTAAGTTCACTATACATATTGAGCCCTTACACAACTTTGTAACAAGATTCTCAAATCAGTAAGAAATCGAGAATTTTTTCTCTTAGGTCTGCACCTCTTTCACTCATGTTAACAATGTTTGCAGAAATTCTAAAATAACTATATTGTTTATCAAATGAAATTAAGGGATGTGAACTCAAATAAGTCTCAAATGTAATGGTTAATATTATTGACAAGGTTGTGTTTGTGAGTATACTAGTTTTAAATACTTTTTTTTTTTTTTCCAAATTAATTTCCACACACCATAGGTAGATTTGAGAGCAAGACATGTAAGAGAATAAAAGGAACACATCCAAATCTTAAATCATTAATTCACATCCAAACTTGACTAAAAAAAGGACTCCAAAACCAAATGAACTTATCCCTAATAAAAAGGAATCACTTATTGACGAAAATTCTAAAATCGAAAAACAAATTTGCGTCAAAATCCATGAGAGCATGAAGGCTATGAGAATGGGGGGAGAAGCTACCCCTTCCCCAAGACGGAACAAGTGGCTGATGACCGATGAATTTTGGAAAATATTTTTAATCGGAACGTGTGCCTAAACCCTAAATTATGTAATTCATTGAGCATATAAAAATAATAATAAATAAAAACTTTTCTAGAAGTTGATCAACTACTAGGGAGATTGATTATTAGAAACTTTTAGACTGACTATTAGAAAAATAAATTTTCTCCTAATGAGTCCAAAAATGGAAATTGCTTATTAGAATAGTTTATAATCATTTTATTTTCCTACTCTTTGAATTGACTATAAACTGTTATACAATGTAGCCAGTCCAAAATAATTATTTGCCCTTAATTTCCTAGAAGAAGAGATAATCCTTTTATTTTTCAACGCTTGTTTATCAATTGACCATCCTCAGCAAAAACATCTGTTTTAGAGGCCACAAGTAGATTATCCTTTCCATTTCATTTATTTATCAATTGACCATCCTCAGCAAAAACATCTGTTTTAGAGACCAAACGTAGATTATCCTCTCGCTTTTAAAATAGAATAATTATTTGCCCTTAATTTCCTAGAAGAAGAGATAATCCTTTTATTTTTCAACACTTGGTAAATTCCATTTCATTTCGTTATCAATTGAACATCCTCAGTAAAAACATCTATTTTAGAGGTCAAAAACAGATTATCCTCTTGCTTTTAAAGTAAAATATCGTTGCACAAAAAATAACTAAATAAAATGATAAAATGTAAAGAACTTCAACAGCAGTAGGTGGCAATAAATATGAAAGGTGCCTATGGCAAATACTTGGCAATCCAAACTCATTTGTTGACCGGGAATTGGTAATTACCATTATCCAAATTATATTAATTAAGAATCATAACAAGTGGCTCAATGATAAAAGCGTGGACTGCAACTCCTCAATAAACAAAAAATATAAGAGGTTTCATATTTGATATTCCGAACTAATGAGTCTACCTAATTGTGATCCAGACAAAATAAAATTCCATATGGGCAAAAATAATTAATTTATTAATAAATTTGAAAAAAATAAATAAGATCCTCCCTGTTTTTCTTGTGCACAATACTAAGTACAAGTCAACTTGGAAAATGGGACTTTGAACATAAGGACAACCTGGACTTTAGCGTCTGCTCTGAACACTTTTAACACGGCTGCTTTTCTAACAAGTAATGTTATTCATACTATATTTTTGTAGCACATTTTCATACCATTTTAGATAGTATTTGATGTGAACAGCCATATCATTTGAATTAATCAGATTTTTAATTTTAGTTCATTATTTAATAAACTAATAATTAAGAAAAACTAGTTAATTAAATAATGATTGTGGCATAGGAGCAATCTTTCTCCTTTCTTTTTTGGGTTTTGTAAATTTTTCAAATGATGTGACTGTCCACATCAGATGTCATCTAAGGTGGTACAAAAATATGATATAAAAACATAATATGAATAGCATTACTCTTTTCTAGCCGTAGAAATAATTAATAAGTTTAGGATAATGCTATAGAGATCAATTTTATAACTAAATTTGTAAACTATGTGATATGTTATTAATAGAAATTAAACACATTAATTAACACTTAAATGATAATCCAATCATCAACAACCACATCATTTGGTTTACAAAATTTTGTTTAAAATTTTGATTTTTCTAGCATTATACATAAATTTAATTAACAGGTGCATATAAGTATTCATTCAATAAGTGATAATCCAATCATTGATAATCACATCATTTGATTTACAAAATTTAATTTAAAATTTTGGTTTCCCTAGCATTATTTATAAGTTTAATTAATGGGTGCATGTAAGTATTCATTCACAACCGTCAAAACGTGCAGCTATGGATAATAGCAATTGTTCTTTAACTTTAATTCAATTGGAGTAATAGTCTACTTACTAAAATTTTGTGATCATTGGTCCCTTAACTTATCAAAACGTGCAGCTATGGTTTTTTCGTTAACTCCGTCAAGATTTTCGTCAAAATGAGCTATGGTGGAATGACCATTGCTACAATTGGGTTAAAGTTGAGGGGTCATTGCTCCAATTAGATTAAAATTGAGGGATCATTACTATAATTTTCTCATTTACTTTTCCATATTTGCCCCTTTGATTCAACCTTGTGTGTGTGGCATGTGACTCCTTCTGACTGAAGTTCTGACGAAGTTGACGAAAAAGATCATAACTGCACGTTTTGATTAGTTAAGAAAGCAATGGTCACTGTTGAGAAATCATTACTCCAATTAAACTAAAATTAAAGAATCATTACTACAATTTCTTATATATTATATTATTATATCATGCACACATGCATGTTCTTTCACGGAAGCCGTGAAGGGGCAACTCTTTGGAGATATATAGCAGAGAAACTTCTTTTGGGGGAGTTAGCTTGCAATTGCATGCACATTGTAGCTACAGGCCTACAACCAGTCCTGAATTTTACGTCACCTTTGCTAAAATTTGAAATCCACCTTTTTACGTACCTCTTTATTCTTACAAGTGAAATGATCCGGTTATACTGAATTTTTTCTCCACAACTTAGGTGAGAACGTACCAAATTTTTGTTTTACTAATTTGTATATGCGTAATAAAATGGAAAATTTACTATAAGGTCTCAGACAACCGCTTATTTCCATCTGACGGTCGAAACGTGTTCTCTGCCTAAATAGGGGGTTTAAGTTTTTGTTTTTGTTCTTCTAATTCCTTGCTCTTGGAACGTTAAGGTCATTTCGATAGTACTTTACAAAAGTCTCTCAAGTTTTGGACGTTGCACTAATACACCTTAACGTTTCAAGTTTAAACACAAAAAAGCTTAAGGGAAGAGGAGTGATTTCCTAAAATCCCTCCAAATCCATCAAAATTCTTCATGTTGTAAAATACTTAAAAATCAAATCATAATTGAATATAAATGAAGTTTTATGGACTACTTTATTTGGAATGAGTTCACTCAAATTTATAAGAGTATTATAAACTCTTGAAATATCGATGGTCCAAACCGATCATTTTGAAGCGCTAACTTACTTTCTAGGTACTCGTTTTCGTTTGAGCACATTTAACAAGATTCATGGTGATCCAAACCAATCATTTTGAAGGGCACCGTTGAATAAGGATTACTCTTGCAAATTCTCACTCAAATCGAAAAATCATTTAGTTATCCAACTACAACACCATAAACAAAAGAACATGGTGACGTCAATAAACAATAAAATGTCACTATGAAAATCAAAGGGCTCAATCATGTCCAATTTAAGTAAATTTTTTGTCGGAAAGTTATTCATAAGTTTAATTAACGGGTGCATTCACAACCATTAAAACGTGCAGCTATGGATAATAGCAATTGTTCTTTAACTTTAATCCAATTGGAGTAATGGTCTCCCTACTAAAATTTTGTAATCATTGGTCCCTTAACTTATCAAAACGTGCAGCTATGGTTTTTTCGTCAACTCCGTCAAGATTTCTGTCAAAATAAGCCATGATGGAAGGACCATTGCTACAATTGGGTTAAAGTTGAGGGGTCGTTGCTCCAATTAGATTAAAATTGAGGGACCATTGCTACAATTTTCTCATTTACTTTTCCATATTTGCCCCTTTGATTCAACCTCGTGTGCGTAGCATGTGACTTCTTCTGACTGAAGTTCTAACGAAGTTGATAAAAATGATCATAACTGCACGTTTTGATGAGTTAAGGAAGCAAGTCATTAATTTTAATTAAGAAATCATTACTTCAATTGAGTTAAAATTAAAGAATCATTACTACAATTTCTTCTATATTATATCATTATATCATTATATCATTATATCATACACACATGCATATTCTTCCGTGGAAGCCGTGAAAGGGCAACTATTTGGAGATAGATTGCAGAGAAACTTCTTTTGGGGGAGTTAGCTTGCAATTGCATGCACATTGTAGCTACAGGCCTACAGCCAGTTCTAAATTTTACGTCACCTTTGCTAAAATTTGAAATCCACCTTTTTATATACCTTTTTATTCTTACAAGTGAAATGGTCTAGTTATGCTGAATTTTTTCTCCACAACTTAGGTGAGAACGTACCAAATTTTTGTTTTACTGATTTATATACGCGTAATAAAATGGAAAATTTACTATAAGGTCTCGGACAACCACTTCTTTCCATCTGACGGTCGAAACGTGTTCTCTACCTAAATAGGCGGTTTAAGTTTTTGTTTTTGTTCTTCTAATTCCTTGCTCATGGAACGTTAAGGTCATTTCGATAATACTTCACAAAAGTCTCTCAAGTTTTGGACATTGCACTAATACACCTTAACGTTTCAAGTTTAAACACAAAAAAGCTTAGGGAAGAGGCGTGATTTCCTAAAATCCCTCCAAATCCATCAAAATTCTTCCACATTTTAAAATACTTAAAAATCAAATCATAATTGAATACAAATGAAGTTTTATGGACTACTTTATCTGGAATGAGTTCACTCAAATTTATATGGAGTATTATGAACTCTTGAAATATCTATGGTCCAAACCGATCATTTTAAAGCGCTAACTTACTTTCTAGGTACTCGTTTGAGCACATTTAACAAGATTCATGATGATCCAAACCAATCATTTTGAAGGGCACCGTTGAATAAGGATTACTCTTGCAAAATCCCACTCAAATTGAAAAATCGTTTAGTTATCCAACTACAACACCATAAACAAAAGAAGATGGTGATGTCAATAAACAATAAAATGTCACTATGAAAATCAAAGGGCTCAATCACGTCCAATTAAAGTAAATTTTTTGTCGGAAAGTTATTAATCATCAAAGTCCACGGGAGGCCGAACAAGAAACCAAGGCAGTAGGCCAAACAAAGGACCACGGCAGCAGCCATTACACACGTCTAATTATTAACAGAAGCCATCCGCCAACGATGTCTGGCAGGCAACTGGGCAACAAGAGAGATGCTACATCTCCACAGACAATGCTACTTGTAAAAAGGAGAGGACTAACCCACAAGATACGGTCATGGCAAACCTACCAATATTAAGTTTCAATCTCTTCCACTCCATGTGGTTACATACATACATACATACATACAACACACACACACAAGACGAAAGAAAATTCGGCCGAGTGTTAAAAACAAGCTGAGATCAAAGAAATCAAACAATAAGGTTCATCAATTATATGCAATGCGTGCTGGACATGTCGGAAATATACCAACCAAACATCATAGACAAACCAAAACCGAAAAAGTTCCTACCAATGTTTATTTAGCAACACGTAATCTCATGATCTCATGTATGTAAAGATGAGGAACAAGGTCCGGAGCCGGACTGACTGATACGCTGATGGGCACAACTCAAAATGACCTATTCGAGTTTGAAGGCGAAGATGATTTGGCTTTTGCAAAATCAACTAGGTCCTTGAACAGAGCATCTTCCTTTTTCACTTGTTTTGTTGGGTTAGACGAATTAAGGGAGAGATTCTGAGTCTGTCCCACTAAGTTGTCATAAGATGCACCAGAGGAACCAGATCCGCTGCCTGGAACGTTTTGTTGCTCAAAAAACTGTTGTCTCTGGTTATACCTGGAAGGTGGAGGAGGAAGGCTGACAGGAGAGTGACCATTGCCAGGAGACTGAGTATTCCCCAAAGACTGAGTATCCCAAGGAGCAGGAGGTAGCCCATCGATAGATTTGCTTCTAGGAGCCGGTTCATCATATACAGGCTTTCCCACGAATACAGGTGATGGAGTTGTGTTTTGGGAAGAAGGGGGTGAGGGTGATAGTGGAGCCAATCGTGAGGTGGAGCTGGAATGAACTGGAACTGCAAAGGATGTGGATTCTGATGCTGCAGAGGATCCTTCAGATTTGTAGGCTTCGCCACTGAGGTAATCAATCAGGCCAGGACCTAGAGTGATTGGCCTTTGCGAAGACGGTGGAGGAGGAAGAAGTGGGCTGACTCGCACAGGTTCAGCCTTGGCATTGGCTGATCTCTGGCCCTGTCCTTGTGAATTATCTCTTGATGACCTGCAATGAATTTCACCGAATTTTTAAGAGGAACAAGAATATTAAAAATAGAAAATTAACGGAACTTACAATCTTCATATTCTTAATCGCACACATATAAGTAAAATTAGTAGAAACAAAAACAGGCAAAAATGAAACAATAAAACTCAGAAGAGCTCCTCTAACAATCACCTATGCGCTAGTTGGGAAAATTCATCCTCGGACTCATCATCCTCATGGTTCACATTCACAAGTGGCACAACCGAAGATTCTGCTCCTCGTACTACAGTTGTAGTTCCTTTCACAATATCGTCATGCCGGGAAATTACACGCTGCAGATCATCGTTCAGTGCCAATCCCTGACATAGAAGATCCTCATCTCTGAAAGGAGAGCAGCACAACTGTCACTATTGTATCAAATCTATAAGTCAAACTCAACATTTCATTAAATCACTTACACAGTCTCATTCACAAGAAGCATGACACGTTTTTGGTATGAACGGCACTGATCAACAAGGTCAACAATCACTTCTTCCTTCAAACCCTGCCACATTTTGATCATTTATGACCGTTAAATTTGCATATATTAAGAGCCCGCGGGTAATACTTACGAATTTGGTTCATTTTTTATTATTTAGCAAAAGCCAAAGTAGAATTGTATGAGGGAAAAGAGGGAGAAAGAAAGGGCTCAGAAGGGTGAGCTTTGCAAAATAGAATCATTGTTCTCTCAACAAAAATATTTCTAGAAAAACATGAATGAGAAACTATCTTCTAATAATACCTTTTTGGAAAGAAATTAATCAGAACTCAAAAATAGGTAGAAAATATATTACCTCAGGATGCTTAGGATCCAACGCATTAAGCATTTCCATCAACACATCTGCAATTCCTCGGGCATTCTGAATCTCTGGCAAGCTGATTAAAGATAATTTCAATCAGGGATTCTGGATGGATCTATCATAGCTCCAATAATAATTCAAACAAGTTATACCAAAATAAAAAATAATCCCAAAGAATAAAAAAAGATAGCATCTGTTACAATATCACGCATTTATGTTTGAATTATGCGAATGATGGATTAACTATACAAAGGAAAGAAATGCTTTGAAGTCTATCGTTCAATTATCTTATTAGCACAAAATTCAACCAAGCAAAGATGAATTCTGTCATAAATTACAGTTATGGACATTCAACAAGCAGCAGCTGAAATAGTTGCACAAAAAATCGAAGCTGACTGACAGCTTTTATTAAAGATTAAGACCTAGAACTAATGGGATTTATAATAACAAGGATGTAAGAGACATCCTCATGTCAAGGGGGGAATTTGATAAATACTTGACAAGGTTAAGGCCTTTCAGACATATAGTCAATTTTCTGCACTATTAAAGCACGCACAACACATTCAAAATTGATAATGAGAAAGGTATAAATTTTGCTTACGGAAAAAGTGATTCTATTTATAAGAAAAAGAAAAGAATGTGAAAGAGAAACAATCGAATCACCAGTTTATGCAAAACCGTACAATATATGTATCATACTGAGGGGTTTAATCCGGGGACATTTTCCAATTGCCTACATCTATTTTTAACCTCTTTCATGCAATCAACTCGCAAGTTTATCGTTATGATCAACATGCATGTAAAGGAAACAACAATTGTTTGAAAAGGGAATAAATATCATACTGAAAAGGCCCAAAAAATGTATGTTTCCAAGGAAACAATATTCTCAGCTAGTACCTAAGGCCAGATGCATCCGACTGGAGAGAAGCCTGAATGGCAGCATCATCATATGATGTAACAGGGGAAACTACTGGCTGGGTCTGGGGTGGAGTAAATATTGGTACACTGTTCTCTTCTTTTGGTGGAAATTCAACTCCAGCAGCCTGTCAGTTATCAAAGAAGAGAGTTAGGGAGAAGAAGAAGCTGAATAAAAAGAAAATAATTAAAATCCATAGTTTGTACCAAATATTGAATAGCAAGTTTATATCTAATTATAGCTGACCAAAATGATGGAAATGTTATTTTGGACCTATTAAACATCATTAAAAGGTGTGAAGGTAACTGCTTTGAAATCCAATAGTGTGAAAGCTGAGGCATAGAGGCATTGCATTTTTTTTTTTTTTTTTTTTTTGTCAGACAAGGCGAGGGGTAAGCCTCTCAGACATGAAATCTTATAGGAAGTATATAAATAATGCAATACTAATAAGTTGAAGTACTAGTGAGTTATTGAAGTATAATAATCAATCCCAAAATGACCACATATAAGCAATAGTAGTCATTCAAGCATAAAACCAATCCCAAAAATTAAAAACTCAATTGGTCATAAAATATTCAAACCCCAAAAGATAAACTCAGTTCACCCCAATACTCATGGTGAATAGAACTCATACCAACATCACTATCATATTGGTCCAACCGATTAATGTGAAAAACGACGTATAGCAATGGCTTGCACTAGAGGAGGGTTTGCAAGATCACTATTACTTCCATCGTTCACAACATTTACCATCATTTGTCAAAACTGACGGCAGTTGGGCTGAACATGTTTACCCGTTAATCTTAATTTGATTAGGTCATATAATTAAACAGAAATGTTTGAAAACATGGCCTATTAAGCAACTCAAAAGAAAAATAACAGCGTCAAATGTCACTTATTGGACCAGTGGGCCAAGCAGGGTCAGACTGGTGATATCATAAAGATATAACAACATGATTATATTCTCTATATACCCATTCTTAGCCAGATGAAAGAAATATCCTATAAGGCAGTTTTAAAAGGAAATACATTTCAGAAAATGGGCTACTTTGATCAGTTTACCCAAAATTATGTAGAAAGTTCAATGGGGACACAGCTTAAGTACACATTTAATATACATAATACAGATTCAATTTTATAATGGCTTGAGTTTTAACCTTATCAAACTTACACGACTTCTACAAGATACTTACCGCATAAGTTAAACTTCATACAAACCATAAATGCTAATATCTCAAGGAAAGATAACCCTAGTTGCTTGCGGATCACAAACAAAAGCTTAACATGAGCATAACACAGATGTGCTAAAAACAATTACCCTCAATTCATTATATGCTGCATGGTACTGGGGAAATCTTCCCCTTGGTCCCCCAAAAGCTTCTTGCCATGTATCTATCAGAATTAGTATCTTTTCCCTAACATTCAAGTCCGGCTGCATAATGGAATTAGAATAACAAAGCAGAAAGAAACTTAGTATCCTATTCATGCACATACTGGAAGGGGAAAATGAAGCAACAAGTCAGTAAAAACAAAAAAACAAAAGGTTGAGAGAGAAATTCAGCACCTTCTTCTTTACTATTTTGACCATTTCATGCAAGATATCACGTTCAACGATCTGCTGAAAAACACTCTCACCACAGTTCTTGCTCACAGTCTCCAATGCCTGCATCGAATAATAAATTAGGAAAAGCAAAAAGATATCATTGCTCAGAAATAGCTTGTTTTGTGCTGATGATAGGGTATAGCAAGGCAACCATGGAGCCATGACCGGTCCATCAATAATCACAAATTTATTGACATTTTCACAGGTATACATATTTTGGGATGGGAAGAGTACCAGAAACTTCACATCATGAATTTCATATTTTAAAAGAAAGAGGCAAAATTTATGACAAGGAATAACACAAACAATATTGAAAGTCTCAAAAGAAAAGGAATAGTACTAACAAAAAGAGCCAGGAGTTGTATTTTTGGATTTTTGCTGCCCAGGCGCTTCTTGAGTATCTTCAGGGCATCTTTTGCTTGCCTGAAATTTCAATCCAATTCATTGGCAAAATAAATGTACTTGCATTCTGAACATTTAAATTGGGAAAGAGATTCTATCAAAAATAATAATAATCTACCACAAAAGAAGATAAAAGAGGATAGTCTTCTGCGGGGTTTAAGAGCTAAGAGATGTTCAAGATATCAAAAGAGCCGGATACACCAAGATGCTCATAGAATCTAGTGAAAAATAAATGACTACTTTTACAAAGTTTCCAGTTCATCCCAAATCAATGTAACGAAAACTTTCTACTACCCTGTCAATTTTTCAAGTGTTACTATTCATGAGGACAGGAGTTCCTTATGAGATGAGCCACATATTCATATCTGGAGGAGATCACCTCTTCTATCAGGAGCCATAGTAACCTTCGTGTGTGCATGCACGTGTATATTTGAACACACACACACACACACACACACACACAGAGAAAGAGAGAGAGAGAGAGAGAGAGAGAAAGAGAGGTGAACAGAGAACATAATTGGCAAATTTTATTCGACAGCAGATGCTTTTACCATATCGTAGAATCCATTAGAAAATGTTTCCCTTGTTGGACATTTAGGATGAATCTATCCATGCATTACCACGTAATAAACTATGAGCACTTTCAAGTTTAAACCAACGACTGCGCCATCAATATTTCAGAAAGATTCAACGTACTCTACAATTTAAGTAATGTGACCTCTATATGGGTGGTTATACCTATACATTAAATTCAAATCTAACAAACAAAACTGAGGGAAAACAAAGTATTCATACCCAGGCTCCATATTGATAATATCGCATAATTCGATATTTATTGCCCAGTCTGGACCAATCAACATATCACTTGTTGCCCTCTCAGCACAAGCTGCAGCATTACCAGCCATGTCGAAAGTCCTAATTCCCCTTCACTTAAGTCCTTTATCCTTAAAATTTCCTGAGAAAATAAGCCATAAACAAGTTCAATTACGTACAGTCCCGTTAGTTGTGAATGTAAAAGAACTCAATAAACGCAAGAAAAGGAAGCTCATACACCTATCACTAATTAGCTGGATGTCAGTAATCTTGTTCAATTCCAAAAGTTATTTTCTTACCCACCAAGACAAAACTTATGAGAATCCCAATTCAATAATCATAGTTGAAAACAGCGTAACTAGAATTTCCACTAGAAAATTGATCCACAAGTATGAATACCCGAAATTGCAATCGAAAAGAGTCTAAACAATTCAACCATTCGCTCATCCCAATCACAAATAAAAATCCCAAATCAAAAGAACATACAGTCAGATCGTCAATAAAGTACAATTAACACCAATCAAAGTTCAACGTCAACTCTGTACCCACAAAAATTTGAACGCAAAAAACACAGGGAAGCAAAACCCAATTGGATATTAGTATTAAATTGAAAATCAACAATCGAATTAGCAAGAAAATGGCCCTGCGCTGAAACCCAGTTGACAAAACGATCAGAGAATAAGACAAGGGAATGAAAAGATTTGAGTATTTTGGGTCAGGATCTCAGGGAAAAAGCGTACCTGTGAAAACCCAGTATCAAATAGAATCAGAACCCACCGAAATGCCAAGATTTGAGAATTTGAGAAGAGGAATTGGGATAATCACGGGAGTGGGTTTTCCTTCACTTTTCCTTTTCTCTGGGTTGGGGGATTGTTTTTGCTTGTTTGGTGGTAGTTTCTTCGCGTCAGCTTTTGCCGTTTAGAAATTAGAACCAAAACTTGGGAAACTTTTTGTACGAAATGAAAAAATACAAAATAAAAGTAAAAAAAAAAATGAGTTTTAACAAAAAGTTTACGATACTGTTTATTTTAACGAAAAATCACATTTTTACACTAAAATATCAATTCTACCCTTTATTTTATCCTTATCATTAAAACTCTAAGTTTTCAAACCCTTTTTATTAGTTTTTCTTAAAAAAAATTGTGTCAAGCCCCTGAAGTTTTTTTCTTTTTTTAACAAGTTTGATACTAATTCATCTCTCGCTCATCATTTGATTATTTGAGTGTTGTTTTATAGGAGGTATTGTATTAAGCCTATTATTTGTTCATAGTTAGACAAATTAAAGATGAAGGTTCAAATTATAAAACAACACAATAGAGTGCATTCAAGTGAGTAGTTATCACCAATCTCAAGTAGCAAACTTAGTTAAGGTTATTTAACAAATTGACAAAACTAAAACATTAGGAAAACTACTTTCGACTTAAAACATACAAACCAAAATGTACTTTTCTGAAGATCATTACGGTTAATGTTTACAAATCTTAAAGTCGTACTTAGAAAATAATACACTAGTGCTTGTCAATCTATAAATGTGGGTTGAAAATATGTATTTAGTCAAGTTAGCTGGAGCAGACAGTTGTGCTTCACCCTTTGTATCCAAGTTCGAACATTTTTCCCTTTATTTAGATAAGTCTAGTGTAACTATAATGTCATTTGTGTTGAAAAAGATGAGGATGATAGTTGACAAATGTGCTAGCGATGGGGATGATTACGGGCGGTGGAAGTGGTGGCAGTAGTGTTAGTGGAAGAGTGGTGGACCAGTGATGATGGTGAGAGTGGTATGGAAATGGGGTAGTAAAAGTGGTGGTGATAGGAGTGTGGTGGCAGGGTGTTGGTGAAAGGGTGGTGGACCAAACGACGATGGTGAGAAGGGGTACAGAAATGGGGTAGTAAAAGCGGTGGTGATAGGTGTGAGGGTGCTAGTAGTGGTGGTTATTGTGGTGATGGCCACTGGAAACAGGGTCGGCCCTAAGAATTCGGGGGTCCTAGACGAGCCTTAGAAGTGAGGCCCTAGAGTTCTATGACTCCCGACCCTTTGCACATTGACATGTGTAAAAAAAATTCACTAAATACATGAAAAGTCCATTTCTACATTAAATATCATTAAAAATTAATATAAAAAAAATATATACAAACATTACTCAAATATTACATGTCTCGCGTTTTTAAATGCAAATGCATTTATTAAGTTTACATAATCTAATTTTCCAACCAATTCAAACTGAGAGAGAAGTCCCTACCCAGTACACCAAATTCCAATCATTTTTCTATTGTTACAATGTTACTTATTACATTCAATAAATGAATGAATGGTTGGATTACAGTGACAACTTCTTACAGCTAAGGAAAATACTAGAGTGAAGAGGATAATAATTTTCGCATACGCGCCTAGGCGGACGAGGCGGATTTGAATAATTTATTATATATTATATAAACTAATTAATTTGAACATTAAATAATGTCATTTTTCAAAAAGTGAGAGTTTTAACCTTTTAGGTATATAATAAAGATATATGTAGAGTGATATTAAAATAGGGTAATAAAAACCCATAAAATAAACATAACGGTGATATTTAAGACAAAAGCAAAAAAGTAAAAATAGATGGTGTGGACTATTTAAAAGGGAGAAGACGTGCATCTATATAAAAAAAAATGTTGGGACCATCTCAAGTAAAATCGTGCAATTAAAATGAGGATAGGAATAGAATTGTCTTCTTTCTCGCACAAGGCCGACCCTGCAACAAAAGATTTCTAGATTTTGGTGCTTACATATAAGCCCGCATAGCTCCCGCCCATCTCTGTCTAGACCTACCTAAAAATTAGGGGCCCTTTCGAAGTGGGGGCGCTAGCCTAGCGCCTACTCCGACTACCCTCAGGGGGCGGCTTTGACTGGAAAGTAGTAGTGGTAACGTTTTAATTGTCATATTTATGGTGGTTACTGTGATGCTCATGGGAAAGTGAAGTTGCAGAGGTCATGGTGATGGTAGTGAGTAGCGCTGACTGTTGCAATGGTAGCAATGCTGGTAGAGTGCTAGGGCGACAGTAATGGCAGTGTTCATGATGAAAGTAAGATAGTGATGCAGTTGTGGTAGCTATAAGGATGGTCTTGGTGATGTGTGATAACGATGATAAATTTATGATTTTCAAATTCTAAATTTTCTCCAAGGGAAAATTTGAAATCCTATACTATAACGATGAATTGATATGTTAGTCTACAAGTTATAATTTTTGTTGAATTAATTTTCTCAACCAAATGCTTGAAACATCTTACCATGATCTCAATTGAATATTCTCTTTAATTTTTCCTTCGTATGTAAATTGGAAGTTCTAATTTTCTAAGAGCTTCCTCTTTGACTTTTATTTTTGCAAAATGATCCGGACCATGAACGCGTTTTAGAAGTGGTGACTGGGCCCACATGAATGTGGAATGGGAACGGCTGAGTTAGCATCTGCGTTGAATTTTTTCATCTATGTTATGTGTCGAAAACACGGTCTGATAAACTAAGTGTCATAATATGATTATTTGAATTTTTTTTTCAAGTTTCTCCCTAATTATTTTACTATATCTTGTATAATAAATCGTATTTCTGACACATTGAAAAATCTCTTCTTATCATAAAAGTCAAATGAACTATTTTCAACGTACTCTTGCCGTGGAATTAAAGTCAAATGAACCGAAAATAGTACCACGTTTGACTAGGTCAGCGATCAGCCTCATCCTCCAAGTTCCATTTGTCTCTCACTTTGTTCACAAAGGAAAGAACTTGGCTGCCGAATTATTCGACAGCTGGTCCTACTAACAACTAATCCGGGATGGACACGTGTCTAAGTTTTTTATTAAAAACACATGTCCATCCCAGATTGGTTGTAAACAGGACCAGCTGCTGAATTTACAACAGCCAAGTTGTGTTCGTTCCCAAATAAGCTTATTTTTAGTTATGTTTCATAAAAAATTAACAAATTTAAGGTAATGTGGAACGAAATTTGAATTTTATAGAAACGACTTTCAAGTTTCAGAAGACAAAATAAAATCAAGTTCAAGGAGTGTAGCTAAAAATAAGTCTCACAAATATTTAGTATCCTTATCAATACAAATATTTAATTGATTGATATACATCTTCATTTATAAGTGGTACGTTTTAAGTTTGGGTCTTATTGATGACGATATTAATAAATTTACTAACAAATTATTATGGTCAGTAAGTATATAGTTGTACCAAAATACTTACTTTAATTAATAATATACGTGATACATGAGAAAGAAGTGTTGAAAGCAAATCTCCTCGTGTTTTTATGCTTTAAAATAACTCGAGATTTGACTATAACTCAGTAATTTGAGCATTGAAATTGCATTTCCCTTGGTCGGCAACTAGAGGCTTCTTCTCTTTTTTTTTTTTTTTTTTTTTTTTTGTTTGTTAAAAGAAAGATTTTATTAAACTTGAATATAAATGTTTACATCAGAAGCCAAAATGTTGAACAACCATTCTAGCTCAAACAAATACCATGTATGAAATCCTTCCATACATAAGTGTTGACCCTAAAAATTACAAAGCCTACGTGATGCACAGGCCGATTAACTAATGAGCTAACTACGTCCTTCTGTTGATGCGAGGCGTGCCAACTCGTCGGCTGAGCCTGGCCGAGGAGTACAATTTGCTGATGTTGCGTTGAACGAGTTGCTGACTTCTTGATCTTGTGATTGCGGCCGAGGAAGGAACAAGTCTCGGCCTTCGGATTCTCAAGCCTGAAGACAAGGCTACTAGTTCTACGAAGTTCACGAATCGTCGGTGCCGAATTCGGTCACAGTGATTATATTCGTGAAAGTATAAGCACATCGAATTGACACTAGACTATACGGACACAAGTACTAAAAGGAAATGTATGTCTTGATGGTAAATGTGGTTCGGCCGACAAGATGCTGAACTCTAAAACTTATTTGTGAGTATCCAATCATAAAATCACTCGGCGTTCAATGCGCTGAATGTCGTAACTCGTGACACCTTACTTCGCCGAGAAGGCTAATAAGATGACCTCTACCAATAAGGATTCGGAAACCCTTCTCGACCGAGACTTAGATAAATAACCAGTCGGCCTCGACGCAGTTCTGTTTATCCAAACTGAAGGTGCTCCTCAGTCGGCTGATTATACGGCAACAGTGTTGTTTATCCAAACTGAAGATATTCATCGGTTGCCTTCACAGTGTTGTTTATCCAAACTGAAGATGTGTCGGCAGAAAAAGAAAATAAAAAATCTCAAAATGTTTGAGAGGTTTGCGCAGGGCAGTTGTGTGTTGAATTGGAGGGGGCTTGAATGATGCACTCTGCTCTCTATTTGTAGCAACAACTCTTCCTTGAGATCAAGTTGAAACCACATTCAAATTAAGACTTCCTATTTTGTTCCAACTTTATCTCGACCAATCCTACTCCTATTAGGACTTTGAACTTACCCTCCTTTTCAGGCCATATTCATTGCCGGCTGAGAATCCATATTACACTAGGACCCCTTATCGTATTAGGACTTCTTCGACCCATTTGCTCATCCAAACTACTTCTTCTTGCAATAGGACTCAACCACCTTTACTGAACAGCCCGGGACCAGGCAGTCCATAGTATATTTGGAAAAGCATTGGGCCGAACCTACGCTTGGCCCAAAAATATTATTTTGGGCCCAAACAGTAAGACAAAAAACGCCACTACATGTGTTGCCCGATTATAGACTCGGGGAGCAAAAATAAAATTTACTGACTTCAATTGCATTTGTATACACTTAATATCAAATAGAAACCTTCAATCGCGACGTTTGGTTGAGTAATTCCGCTGATCATATCCACAAATTCCTTTGAATCCGATTCCACCTAGACAACATCAAACCCTTTATCCACGCATGCCACCAATCCTGCCCCGTATTGCCTTCGCCTCCTCCATAAGACTAGACTCACAAAGAATGTTACCCACACCTCATGCCTCCTTGAAAATTCCAGCATAATCCCGTGACACCCAACCATATCCTCCTCGTCCCGTTTCTCTAACCCAAGCTCCATGACAATTAATTTTAATTGTACGAAACGAAGGCCTCTGCTGACATAATGGCAATACACGCGGAAAAAAACGTGAAATATGGGGAAGCGAATTACCGACCTCAATTTCCACCAAATTAGTCGTCATTTCACAAATTCAATGACAGGAGCCGTGTTTCATATTGTCATTTCACGATGGCAATACACACGGTCATATGATGATTGCATTAAATACATATATTCACATGAATTATATCCAATTGCCAAATAATGAGTGTATGAAATATGTAAGTAGTGTACCCAATCTCAAAATTTACTACTACGAATCAAATATCATAACAAGTGGACAAATGAGGTCCTTTTTTTCTTTTCTAATTGAACTTTTAAGGTATTTTCGTATAAAATTTATAGTTGGAGTATTTTTATTGTAAACACAAGTGAACAAATGAAAAATATCAATAGCCAAAAGAGGCAAAGTGAAAATCTTAAACGTATAGTGGTAGCAAGGAACATTGTAGAAACGCTATCCAAGTCCCTTAATTGTGACCCTACTTTTGTATTTGGATGAGGAATTATCAAGTACCAAGTCTCCCCTTAGTCTGAACTAGTAAGAAATGCATATACATGAATCTAGTGCAGAATAAAAGGAGTCTTGGTACTTGAAATATTTATAAGCATATACGTATGAATCTAGTTTCATTTCTTTCTAGGCAGACTAAACGCACGAGAAAGATTTATAAGCATATATACATGAATATAGTTTTAATACAAGCATTTGTATCTAATTAAACAAAGGCCTTGAAGGCTTGAACCTTATTTTAATTAATTAGCACGAGAACTAAATCATGTGCCATACGGTCGGTCCAAGTTCACAGTATCAGTAATTAGTAAGAACTTGAATGTTGGGTCGCAAGCTTCAATGTCTTTAATACAAGGGCAAAAATCTTGCGCTTGATTCTCCCTCTAACTGGAGGCATGAGGCAGTATCCCTTGCTGCTCCTTCCTAATCCGACGACTCTCTCAACATTACTTCCAACTCGACGGCCATAGCCTTGATGACCGTCTTCCTTTCCATCTCCGTGAGTTACTCTGCGTACATTCGTGCGCCTACGTATGTACATTTGTGCGTGTTTAAGTGTTTGTGTGTGTGAGAGAG
Organism: Pyrus communis; assembly: GCF_041283825.1. Lineage (NCBI taxonomy): Eukaryota > Viridiplantae > Streptophyta > Magnoliopsida > Rosales > Rosaceae > Pyrus > Pyrus communis. The sequence continues at coordinate 34,464,187 of NC_142569.1, read as the reverse complement.
AGTGAGAGAGGAATAAGAGAAAGTTGCATATGAGAAGTATAAATAGTCGAGCAGGAGCAGATATCTGTTTGGGAGGAGAGTAGGAGGGAGAGAAGGAACCTTCGTTCCGATTTCATGCACTTTCGTGCATGCCTGCCTTGCATGTTTTGTTGTGTGGAGGCACGACTGGTAACTGTTTTGTTTTCTAGTTTTTACTTTTTATTTTCTTTCATTAGACGTAGAGAGAAATTATATCGAGGAAAAGAGTGAGGAAGAAGGTTGTGAAAGAGATGAGAGAGAAATGAAAGAGAATGTAGGAAATGTATAGAAACTTAAAAGAGTTTTAAATTTTTGGTTTTTATTTTAAGTTTGTATATAATTAAGATGTAAATTAGGTACCTTTACACGAGTCGTACTTTACTGTGGAACGAATTGGATGAGGCCAAGTTACAAAGAAATGGATTACAAAAATGTTAGATACAAGGATTGTAAATGCATTTAATAAGTATTTCAAAAGCTTTCGTGACAGATTATAAATATTAAAAGATTATTGGTGTTACTTTTTTTCCTTTCTTATGTCATGTGCTCGGTTGGCATAAAGGTTGGATTTTATTTATTTATTTATTTTTTTTTTTTTGAGAAACCTCGACGGTACGAGAGAAATTTTATACAAAGGGTTGGATTTGATATGGATAACCTTCTAAATGCAAGGCCTATTGAAGGTAGATTAGAATGAGTTTTCATTTTAAGGGGATTAGAAGAGGATTGTGCATGAAGAAAACTTCTCATTTCTCGTCCTCCCATTTTGGCGAGAATTGAAATGAATAAGTTTTCTTCTTAAGTAATCCGGCTACTACCTAAGTTTGTAATAAAAAAAATTTTCATTTTTTTCAACATATCTTAAAAACAGTGCATTATCCATATTTCAAAATGATCCTGTATACCAACGAGGCTTGTGTAACTTAGAGACGGTTCAAGAATAGTCTCTGTTTTAGAGACCATATTAAAAAGTGAGCATCCAATATAAAACCACAATAGGAGGAACATATGGATTTGTAATAACAGGATGATTCCAACTGAATACTTGGCGTGCAAGCAAACATACGCATAATTACAATAAGAGTGCGGTTTATTCTGTTGAACCCACAATTTGATTAAACCACCCCACCATTTGTCTTCAAATATCCAATCCTACCCTCTCTTTTTTATGTTGAATTCACCCCCTCTAGAAATCAAATTCAAAAAGGCAATTCGCTAAATCATTCATTTTGACATTTGGTTGCTGAAATAATTGAAATCAAATATTGACAACATTCAGTCAATATATCAATGACACAACGATGATATAACTATGACATGGTAAAACGGATCTTTTAAGCAACCAAGTGTCAAAATTGAATCATTTAGCCGAAGATCAACAAAAAAATGAAAACCCTATAACCACCCATTCCCATTACTATTAAACATAAACAACGAAGTGGATTCATAATCGGTGTTTGATAGTGGGGCAGTTACATCAACTTGTGGGATGTCAATAAAACAACCATTACAATAATTACCATAGTAAATCAAGCAGAAGAAGTTTCGTGTTCTATTATTGTTTGGATTGCATGATTGAACCCTGACATCATTCTTGAATTAGAGACGGGGGATCATCTGAAGAGTCGCTGAAAGAATCAAAGTCCGAGGTGTGATATTCTATTTTCAAGGAATGTTCTAGGGGGATGATCACTAAACCCATCAGATTCCATGACCAAGGAGATTAATAACATTGGGAACGGCATTACCTATTGAGCTTCCTTATTTATTTCATGCACTAGTCTAATTAAGTTCCTTTTATTATATAAATAGGTTGTGATTTGGATGCGAAGACGAAGTTGGAATATAATTTTATCTCTATTGAGTTAGCTTCCTATAGCTTCTCTTTTTTTAGCTTGCGTATTGTTATTTCCCTTCCTATTCTCTGCAGCTTCAGGACAACTCTCAACAGTAATTAGTAGAAAAAAAATGTAAAAATTAAATGGAATGCAAATACAGAAGAAGCAAAAGACATGTCAAGGAACAAAGACATTTGCCATTGAATTAACGCATGAACAAATTGGTCTTCGTCGCAGAAATTATTTTGAATCAGTTACATGTCCCCCCAAACAATCTGTGTGTTATAGCAACATGAGCATTTGGCCTTATGAGACTTCACAAACAATTCTTTGAACTTTACACACGAAAACCGAGTCCTTCTCTTCCTCTGGCATTGGCTGCTGAAGTCGCAGAGCCTTAAAGGTATTAAAAACTTTCAAGGTTATGTTTTATATGCAATAGACTTCAAAGACTCAAAGAAGGAATGCAAATAGAACTTGAAATATGGATTTTGGCGTTCCCCACTTGTCCCGAGGATGGGAAGAATCTGTACGTGCAGCTATTCGTTTGGTGTGATCCCCTTGTCTTCCCTGAAATATTGATTCACAAACGAAGAATAAAACCTCTACTTCATAACTGATCTTTCACATAGTAAGCTATGGTGACATGACAATCGACAAGCATTCTTAAAAGAAGGAACATGTGGAATTTTACCTCTACAGCATCCTTGAGAGGCCCCCAGCATTCAATTCTGTTGTACTTCTTCAAACTAGAATGAAAGTAAACCCGAACCAAAGCATTCAATAGTTCGGGATGCTCTCTGAAAAGTAGCGAGTCTCCATGTAACAAAGCTTTGAGTACCTGGTTTGTATGGAAACCAAAAGATAGGAAATGTTTAAACACCGCTTCATTCATTTAACGATCAGAATATCCTTTAGCGTTTCAAACAACGCGTAAAGAGAGGCAAAGTATGCATTTTGAAAACAATAATGATGATGAGGAGTTGCAGTACATATCAGAATGAAGGTAAGAAGACCATAAAACTTGCTAAACTAAGATGATCAGTATGAAGTAAAACATTTTTCACCGGGTCTCAGGTATGCCAATGGCCGTCTATAGTGTGGTATTGTCCTTTAAGTTGAATTTGGTATGAGAAGCGAAGCATTATATCTGATATTAGGACTAAATTTAGGGAAGATTTCATAACACGTCAGAGTAGTGTCTTACGAGAGATGCTTACCAAAGGCATTTCTTTGGAAAAGATGTGATATCTGAATTCGGCAGCCAGGTTAAGCATATTGGGACCGCTCACATAGCAATGGATATGCAGGCACATTTCACCATTCACCTTTTTCCATTCTGCAACGACGTCATCCTTGCTGTACCATCCTTTTAGCTGCAATAAGGATCCAATAACAAAATCTCTCATAACAAATTTTAGGAGCCTTGAGAAGAAATAAAGTATAAAGCATACCTGATCGAGGTTGATGACATTGGAGATCTTTAAGGTCAGGTTAGCTGTGAAGTCACAGTGAGATAGGATATATGTTCTCGGGGTGACTCCAACATAATTATCCATCTCTTCTCCCGTAAATTCAACTTTTAGTTTGGAGGCTTCGAATCTCGCTGGACCCAAAAGACTAGCGGCCTACAAGCAAGAACATAATGTTTTCATTCGGCACTCCATGAACCCAATTTTAACATTCACATTGCAGAAAACAATTTGAGCTTCTTAAACCAGCAAGAGAACATCAATAATGCACTAAAAAATTAATGAACCTAAAGGGTATAAGGGTTTCGTTTCCATCATTTACACGAATCTGAAGCAGTAACTCAGCAGTATAATCATAATTAAACAGACAACTCTCTGCAACAGCGAGGCATATTTTACAAATTGCAACCCAACGGAAAGGGGCATTCGAACTTGGGTGCACAGGGGGAAACACACTGCTGTAACCAATTTGCTATGCCGAGTCTACAACCAGATCATATCTTTTTGTAATGAAAACCAAGGAACAAATATGGACTTCTCATGGGGATGAATATATTGACAAATTAAAACATTATCCATTGGACATAATTAAGCATAAAAAATAACAAAATGTTGGTAGCTAAAAGCAACTTCTAGGACATAGCTAACTCGATTAACTTGTCTAAAAGTTGTAATGTTGAACAATCCCATTAGCAGGCAATACTGGGAGGAAGGTTTGAACACATGACCTCGCCTGCAAGGTAAACGCTCTTGACCATATGAGCTACAAGTCTCTAACTACAAATAGTCAAATACAAATTAAACGTTGCAATGCCTGTATGAATAAACAGTAGAAATTGCATAATAAAAAAGATATTGAGGAAAAAGGGGAGAAAATGGATATATGTACCTCAGAAACAAAGGCATTGTAGGAGTCTGTGTTGTTGTTGATGGCAAAAAGCAAAACAGACTTATTGGGTTTTTTTGGGGAGACAAAAGTTGTGGTTTTGTTCAAGGGCCTCAGTGGCGATGGTGGAATTACATAATAAGCACAATGAGTGGCCATGGAAGATGCATAACCCTGTTTTGGTCATCTTCTTTCACCTGCAACCATTGTTTCTTCCCTTCTCCTCCTCTGAATTTGGTTGCCGAGTTAGAGAGAGAGAGAGATGAGAAATTAGAGAGAGAAAACGAAAGAGGAAGGAAGAAGAATGTGTGGAGGATTGTAGTTCATAGCTGTGGTCGTGTGGTGGACTGCGAGGCACCTCCTTTGCACCAAAACTCCAAAATCTATGTGTTTTATGCCCCTTCACCACACATTTTTTTTCTCTCTTTTTTTTTTTTTTTTTTTTCTTCTTCGAAATGGTTTGATTTAAATTTTAAAGTGAGAGATTCAGTGTATGGTGATTGGTCATGAAATCCAACTTTCTGACACGTCATCAGCAGCTTGATTTTTTGATAAACCAGTGTGGATAATATGATTACGTGGACTCAGATGGGTGCCACATGATGCATCCACACCTACTTTTTTACACTAGTCAAGCATTACATGGCCCATTAAGCTTACGAACCCAATGTGGAATGGGTGGCAGTCGCCTCACACAGCCCAAAACAAATATGATTCGTGAGTACTACTTGACACTGACCCATGGAGGCATTTGGACTATAATACAATGTCATGCAGAAAAAATAGACTTTTACGTATCGGTGGTGTGCTTATTAACACCTACTTATGGAGATGTTATTTGTTTAGGAAGTCACGGTGGCATACCAAAAGGTAAATAAGTCCTTTAATGAATCAAATGTGTATTTTTATAAAAGAATTGGTGCAATTTTATCACAAGTTTTAGGGCTTGCATAACAGATGATCATAGAAGAACTTGTTTGTAAAACAAAAACAAGTAAAATTTTGCATTGTTATGATTTAGCGAAGCTTCTAATAGTTTAGTACGAGAATAATCTTTTGAAAACGAGCACATTGGAAGTGTGTTTGGTAAAAGTGTCTAAAATGAAAAAAATAAATAAATATGAAGTCATGTTTGGCAGTGAAGTCTTGTAATATAAATTATAAAGTGGTAGAGGTGGTAGCGGTTGCAATGATGTTGGTGATAGTGAGGTCTGGTTTGGTACTAAGGTGATTCTGAAAAAAGCTGAGAGCTGTTTTTGTGTTTGGTAAACATTCAGCTTCAGCTTTTTTTTACAGTTTTGGGTGAAAAAAAACCAAAAACAAGAAGCTGCAAAACCCAGCTTTGAAAAACCGGCTTTTTTTCACATCTGTTTCACATAAAAGTTTATCAAACACTATAATACTGCTTTTTTTTTTTTTTTTTTCAAAAGCACTTTTACAAAAAAGTTTACCAAACACTTTGCTGCTTTATTTCACAGTTACTTATTTTCACAGCACAGCAGAAATAGTTTTTTTTTCAAAGCACAACAATACCAAACCAGCCCTGAAAATGGTGGCGCTAGTAGTGGATCTAGTAGTGGGTATGGGTGGTGGCAGGGGCAAATGTGGTGGGAATGATGGCTTAGTAGATGGTGATTTTAGTTATGGTAGAGGTTGACTGATGGTATCGATGGAGCTAGTGGCAGAGGCTGGTTGTGAAAATGGTGGCGGCTATGGTCGTGGGAGTGATTGCAACGTGGATGACAACAATGATTTTGGGTGTGTTGATGGTTGCATTGGTGATGGCGGTGGCAGAGATGAGTAAGGTGGTGGCGGCGACAATGATAGATGAGTGTCAGTTGTGATGACTATGGTAAGGTGATGGTGACATATATAACTTTTTTCTTCCTTAAAAGTCTTTCTCTTATATTTCTTTGTATAAAATTTTGACTAAATATTATATATTTTTTTTCCCTACAAGAAGACCGTTCCACTAAAAACAGGTGGGTTTTTGCCAATTTCACACATAATAATATCCTTACACACAAAGTAGAAATAAGCAGAATATCGCGTATAGGTCCAAGTACACCACAACTTGAATTCCAAGGGATCAACACTGCATCCAGTCATAGTTTCACGCATAAAGATCCTCCTCCAAACCACATGGCTCGTGTACTTCATTGGACATGCGAACCAACCTCTTTAGTGGCATCTTTCCAAGAAGGACTTCTCTGCGGAGATCTTTGATCGAAGGGCTCCACAAGAATTTACATATAGGTCGATGCGGTAGACTCACTGGACGAGCATCCAGGTTTCAAACAGCGCAGACTCCACTTTAGCAGCAACTTCAACAGGGTCAAATTTCTTGACAGAATCCCTACAACATTCATCAACTTCCTCAAGACACCCAACATTCATCAGCTGTTGGTGGGCACAAGGCTGTGTCAGTCAGGCTTGTCACTGTTTTTAAACGGTTAAGATTGCATCATGGCCAATTTCTATATGGTTGGAATAAGGTGGGGCCAAGGCCCCACGTTCCCATCAAAAGTGACTTCCATTATGACCCTCAATCCTTTCCCTTGTTGCAGAAGAGGGATGTTTACGCGTTCGTTTGTCGGTGCTACTTTAACTAAATGATGTGTGCATTTTTTTCACACTATTAGAAGCACTTTTAATTATTTAAATATTTTAAAATAAACTTTGTTTTACTTTATTAGAAATTTTTTTAATTAATGTAAATAATATCGTTTGGTCAAAAAATAAAAAATAAAATAAACTCTTATTATTCTCACTCCCACCTTTTTATCATTTTATTTTATTTATTTATTTATTTTAACTTGCTCTTTGGATTAGTAAGTTTTACTAAATGCGGGTTTTGTGCTTGACATGCAATCCCAAATAAACCTTTAATGTATTAAATTATTTTCGATATTCAAGGATGGTATGTAATTGTAAATTACCTCAATTTTATTTTTCTTCCCTATTTTTCTTCTTTCTCTTTACATCATGTGTGACATAATCTTTAAATATTGTGAAGATTCATGTGTCGATTGAGTAATTAATACAATGACAACAAAGCCTTTAACCTATGAATCCTAGAACGCCATTGCGCTTCGTTCTGCGTCACGTCTTCTGTTAGATCCAAGTACTCCAAGTCTTTTCTTAGAGTATCTTCCAAAGTCTTCCTAGATATTCCTCTACTTATTCGGCCCTGAACCTCTGTCTCGTAATCGCATCTTCTAACCGGAGCGTCTGTAGGCCTTGGTTTCACATGCCCAAACCACCCTAACCAATTTTCTCTCATCTTTCCTTCAATTTCGGCTACTCCTACTTTACCTCAGATATCCGCATTCCTAATCTTGTCATTTCTCGTATGCCCACACATCCAACAAAGCATTCTTATCTCCGCTACACTCAGTTTATGCATGTGTTGATGCTTCACCGCCCAACATTTTGTGCCATAAAGCATTGCTGGCCTTATTGCCATCCAATAAAAATTTTCACTTGAGCTTTAGTGGCATACAACGATCGCACAACCCACCCGATGCACTCTTCCACTTCATCCATCCAGCTTGTATTCTATGGTTGAGGTCTCCATCCAACTCTCTATTCTTTTGCAAGATAGATCCTAGGTAGCGCAAGCGGTTACTCTTTGGTACTTTCTAATCTCCAATCCTCACCCCTAACTCATTTGAGCCTCCATTTGCATTGAACTTGCACTTCATATGCTTTGTCCTTGACCGACTTAGGTGAAAACCTTTACATTCCAACACTTCTTTCCAAAAGTTAAGCTTCGCATTTACTCATTCCTGAGTTTCATCTATCAACATTATATCGTCTGCGAAAAGCATACACCAAGAAATATTATCTTGAATGTTTCATGTTAGCTCATCCATTACCAATGCAAAAAGGTAAGGACTTAAAGATGAGCCTTGATGTAACCCTACAGTTATGGGGGATGCTTTCGGTTTGTCCTTCATGAGTATTTACAGCAGTCCTTACTCCATCATATATATCATTTATAAGTTGGATATATGTTACTCGTACTCATTTCTTCTCTAAAATCCTCCAAAGAATGTCTCTTGAGAATCTATCATATGTTTTTTCCAAATCTATAAAGGCCATGTGCAAATTCTTTTTCATATCTTTATATCTTTGATTGAGTAATTAATATAAGAGAAAATTGGAGTAATGGTTCTTCAACTTTAATCCAATTTGAGCAATAGTCTTTCAAATAAAAATCATTGACCATTGGTCATTTAACTCATCAAAACATGTAACTATGGTTTTTTTTTTGTCAATTTCATCAAAATAAGCCACGTTGGAAAGATCATTGACACAATTAGGTTAAAATTGAGAGACCATCGCTCCAATTGGGCTAAATTTGAGGGACCATTTCTCCTGTTGGATTAAAGTTGAGTGATCATTGCTACAATTTTTCACATTTGGTTTTACATATTTGCCCATTGATTCAGCCTCGTGTGTTTCACGTGATTCATTTGACAAAAGTTCTAATTGAGTTGGCAAAAATGACCATAGTTGCACGTTTTGATGAGTTAAGGGACCAATGATAATGAATTTTTAGTTAAGGGACCATTGCTGCAATTGGATTAAAGTTGATGAATTATTGCTACAATTTACTCTTAATATAAAGATAAGTATGAACTAAAAATATGGTAATGTCTATAGGGCTCACTTTCCAAATTGGTTAGAATAAATTAATACCATATAAGAATTATCAAAACATAATGTCACGCACAGATATATGCCCACTATATTTTCAAAACCATCGTTCAGTCCCTCACTCTTTACCAATAAAAGGAATCTTTGACTTCTAACGTTCGTGCACAATTATAAACTTGATTTGAATTTCTTTAGATTTTGATTAATGTAGAGAAATGATGCAATGTATTGAGGCCTCCGAGATGAGGCGGAATATGAATCCATCTCTAAAGGGTTTGACGTATGCATGATTCTCCAACATCGCATCCATGATTTACCAAAGGTATATCTTAATTATAATTTTACTTATAATATTGTGTGTAACTTTTTACTATTACTAGGTGAAGGGAAGAGTTCGAAACTAATACAATAATTTAGGGAAGGGAGGAGTTTCGAATCTAGGATGCATGAATAGAAACCCAACACACTATCCACTAAATATTGTGCAATTAAATTCGGTATTTGATTTTTTGAGAAAAAAAGTGTAGGGGAGGGTAAGTTACCCATCCCAAGGCCAGGCCTTAGCCCATTTTTTGGTTTAGTCAAGAGGTATTGCCAGTACGGAACTCGAATCTAGGTCTTTGTCTAGCAAAAAGAACGATCATTCCTAACTTAAACAACTCTTTTATATCTTTTTTAATACCCTTTTTTCTTCTCTAAATAAAAGAAAAAGAAGGGTGAATTGAACTTTTCCCTCTTATTGTTTGGCGTTTCTAACAATTTGGTTATCTTTTTTCGACGAAAAATAAACAACAATTTGGTTATCTTTTAAAATTGATTGAAGACAAGTTATAAATGTATTCAGTTGTTCATTTATTTAATTGAATTCTTATTTTTGTTTTAAGGTAACGTTATTGGCACTCCATTTATGGGTTGAATAACTCAAGAGCCATGCAGATGAGCCATCCATCTACAGGTTCCGGCCTCAGAGGCCATGGCTCCTGATATTTCTTCTCTTGCGTGGCCAAAGTCAACCAACTTAGCAAGGTGCTAGTCCTCCAAGTACTTCTGAATGTTACCTCATATCAAAATCTCAACAAGTATTATCAACGAAGGTTCAAAGCATGCACCGACAAACTAGACAGTAGATTCATGTTTCAACCTTACACGCAATGACATTTCCCTCTGAATCTTTTCCGAGAGTTGAAGATAGAAGATGAACAATCTTCTGTCAAATATTGTAACTTGATATTTAGTTACTTACTGCCTTATTATGTAATTAGCCATAATTGCAGGCAATAGAATATGATTTTCTAAGGTCAAATTAAGGCGGATTAGAATACGCATACTTTAAAAATCTGATTATACACTCAACAACTTGGAGCTGACTCAATGTGGGATTGAATGTGTTTAGCATAGTGTTGCCACTTACAGTGTAATGCTTGCCCCCAAGTTGGATGAATTCTCCCACTAATCATGGGAATAGCCATGTGTCGTGATTGCCACATCTTGTGGCTCTTACTTGATGTGAGGCTAATTCTTGCGCTTCAATCATTTTATAAGATATTGACGTTACTTAATCATGACCATTCAAATAAATGAGAAATGAAGAAAAGAAAAAAATAAATAATAATAAATTTCTTGTATTATTTTTAAAGTTTCGGTATGAAGAGAATCCGGTGGATCACCGTCCCTACATATAAATCTCGTCTGGTGGTAAGTACACTGCACATTGGACTTTATTGGCTCTCTCATGTTTTATCAACTAAACATGAGCTGGAATTTCCAGATCCCACGAAAAAGCGTATATAGAAAATGAAGTAGATCTCCCTCCTCCTTCCTCTCATTCGAAATTTTTTTCTTTACGACACGAATGTACAACACATGTTTTTATATAAGTAGTGAGAAATTGTATTTTTTAAGTTATTAACTTTTTAACACATATATTTCACTATTTATATAATGACATGTGATATATGTGTTCCCGTCACATTGAAAAATCCTCCCCTTCCTTTCCTCACTCGATTATTTTATCCTTTAATTTAATATTCAATGGTGATGGTGAAAGGCAATTGAAATGAAAGAGACCTCCAAATGAGATAGTAGTAGAGAGGAGAGACGGCTTCTATTATAAATCTGAGTGAGATCCCCCGCTGAGTGACCGACCGGCTCTCTCTCCCTCTCTCTCTCTCTCTCTCTCTACAAATTAGTAATGGAGTGAGAAGCAGCAGGACCCTATACTTCTTCAATCACCCACTGGGGCAAGTAAGGAAACTCTCACTCTAAATCTTCTCGTGTATTATGTCGGTTGTCATTATTTGATCAGATCTTCGTTTTGGTTGTTTTGATGGTCCAAGTACTCTTGTTTTTCTGATGAATTAATGCAAAGACATTCATGTTTGTAGCTTTTGAATATTCCCAGTATGTAGTTTGTATCACTTCGCTTGTATTTTCCTCAACTTTCTCACCAACCAAACAGTGCGTTCTTCTTATTGTTAACCCACCATTCTCGTTTCTGTTTGTTGGGTTTTTTTGGTGCTGAGAAATGGGTTATAATCACCTTTCTCACCAACCAAACAGTGCGTTTTTCTGTTTGATGTCCAACAGAAAAAGTTATATTTTACTTCTCAGATTTCTGGGTTTCTTTTTCTTGTTAATTGATGGATCTGGTTTCTTTGGATGATTCAGTTTGCTATATCAGTAATTTACTTATCAAAGTCCTAGGGCAAATTATATCACCTTGAAGAAACAATCTTTGAGAAGTGATAACAGTAACACCATTCGATTGGTAGCTGAGTCTGTCTTGTTATTGCCCTTTTCAGGTGATTTAATAACTTGGGATATCGATCTTCACGTTGTAAAGATGGCTGTGGGGAAGTATTCCCGAGTTGATGGAAGGAAGTCGTGGAATTGCTGTTCAACGACTAGTCTGGTTGTTTTTGTTGCGTTTTGTTTAATCGGGGTCTGGATGTTGATGTCAACAGTTGTTCCGATTCAGAATCAAGGGTCACCGTCTGAGGAGACTGTGGATGAGGTAAAACGGCAAACGATAACTGATAAAAATTTGAAGCAATTCGAAGACAGTTTGGGGGAACTATCAGAAACTGTAACAAAAGAGGATGAAAATGGGAGTGATTTGCAGAGTGAAAGTCATTCGGATATTAAGAATGACCAAAATGTTGAGGATGGGTCTGTGAATACAACGGAAGAAAAACAGGAAGAATTGGTTTCAAGGGAGGGATCTGAGGAGAAGACTGAGCCAGAAAGTGACAATGGTGGTGAGGGAAATCAGCAAGAGAAGCTTGTGGAAGAGAGATCTGATGAGAAACCTGAGACCAAAGAGGAAACAAAGATGGAGGAAATAAATGATCAAGAAGCTAGTTCAGGAGATGGGGAGTCCAATTCCGAAGCTGGAAAAACAGAGGTGGAGGAGAGTTCAGCTACAAAGACATCTGTAGAGGAAACTTCTGATGAAGTAAAGCAGGAAGAGGAAGCTACTGGTCAGAATGAGAAGGAAAAGGTTGAGAAAGATCAGGAAGAAAGTGATACCAGTAGTAAAACAGAAGGCCAGGAAACTACAGCTGAAACTGAGCAAGGGTCGACTGAAGTCATAGAGTCGCAGAATGCAAAAGAAACACAACAATCTTTGTCAGATGAACATAAGAGTGGGCATGATGAACGGAGGTGGAAAGTCTGTGATGTCACGGCTGGGCCAGACTACATCCCTTGTCTTGACAATTGGGGATCAATCAGGAAGCTTCCAAGCACAGGCCACTATGAACACCGAGAGAGGCACTGCCCTGATGAAGCCTCTACCTGTCTTGTTCCCCTACCAGAAGGATATAAACGGCCCATTCAGTGGCCCACAAGCAGGGAAAAGGTATATCATATGTCTAGTAGAACATTAACAGTTACCTCTTTAAATCCTTGAAATTGAAATATGTTCTTGGTGCATGATGCAGATATGGTACCACAATGTCCCTCACACAAAGCTTGCAGCAGTTAAAGGGCACCAAAATTGGGTTAAAGTTACCGGTGAATACCTCACATTTCCTGGTGGTGGAACTCAGTTTAAGAATGGCGCTCTTCATTACATTGATTTTATTCAAAAAGTGAGTCCTCTTGATGTATCATCTTATTTTGGCCTCGTCCTGTCCTCACATTAGGTTGCATACGTTGTTTACTCTACATATCTTCTATAGTGTAGTATACATTCAGCCAACAGCTATTAAAAGAAGACACATGAGTTTTGTTCCATTACCTGATAGTGGGTTTGAATTGTATGGGATGCAGTTCCATCTGATTTCATATTTGTCCATCTCATCGTCTTCATTTTTCCATGGATTGTGTGAAGTCTGTTCTTTGGAAAGCCAAACTGATTATTTTTTGCACTTATATTGATTTAAAATAACCCAATTGTGCTTCATTTGATCTTATATATTTATCTTTCCTTTTGCTGTTCTTTTCCTTAGTCTAGTTTCAGCATTATTATCTTACCGCTCCAAAGTTCCAATATTACAAAAATAGTATTATTTGTTGGTGAAAGTTTTATTCTTTTTTTAAATATTTCAATGCTTAAAGCGTATATTTTGTTTGGCTATGTAGTCTCTTCCTGATATTGCATGGGGTAAAAGAAGCCGTGTGATATTGGATGTTGGGTGTGGTGTAGCTAGCTTTGGAGGATTTCTATTTGAAAGAGATGTTCTTGCTATGTCATTTGCTCCCAAGGATGAGCACGAAGCCCAAGTACAATTTGCACTAGAACGGGGAATCCCTGCCATATCAGCTGTTATGGGTACCAAAAGACTACCCTACCCAAGTTCTGTGTTTGATCTTATCCACTGTGCACGGTGTAGAGTACCTTGGCATATTGAAGGTAATGTTTTCATTATATATATATATATATATATATATATAAATATTGTTTTCTATGTGTGTATATGTGTATTGTTTTAGTTCTTATATATTTGTAGAAATGTAATTTGAGTTGCACTGCAGGTGGTAAACTGCTCCTGGAGCTTAATCGTGTTTTGCGACCTGGTGGTTACTTTGTCTGGTCTGCTACTCCTGTTTACCAAAAGCTTCCTGACGATGTTGCCATTTGGAAAGGTAGGTACTTCCTACTTCATGTTTTGCCTCCGAAGCTAGTTGTATTTTGGTTGCTTCTATCTAACATACTCTTTCCCCCTCTCTCATGGTAATTATTGGCAGCTATGTCGAAATTAACAAAGTCAATGTGCTGGGATCTAGTGGTGATTAAAAATGACACACTCAATGGAGTGGCTGCTGCCATATATAGAAAACCCTCTACCAATGAGTGCTACAATGAACGACCACACAGTGACCCTCCTCTCTGCAGTGAATCTGATGATCCAAATGCTGGCTGGTACTCTACCATTTTTCCTAAATATTTAAGGATTGGCATTTCTTTATGTTTGTTATTGGTGGCCTCTAGTACTAAAATTGGAAATGACATCAAAGAAAGACTGAAAATAATTGGAAAAACTTTTTAAGTTGACTAATGGAAGGATTTTGTAGTGCAGAAAATTCTTCATGTGTTGTGAACTTGAGATGTATAACTTTCCAAAACTTTAAGTTGTACTTGCAATTGGGAGATTGACAAACTGTGTTAAAACTGAAAGAACTTTAAATGATAGCATCTCCCTTCTCATAATTTTTAAGTTGCTAAATAAATCTGAGGTGATAAGTTCCATTTGAACAAAAAATAATTGTAAATTGATGTCAATAGATTTTTCAAGTTCGTCTCTATTGTAAGTTGGTCTGCTAAACACCATCAAATGTATGGTTCAGAAAATACTTTACATTGTTGAAGTACCTCCATGCAGTTAAGAAACCTCCTCTATAGTAGTCTCTATGAGTTAAATCTCCAACACTGTTTTAAGTATTCTTTTTTATTTCTGCATCATCAGGAATGTAACATTGGAGGCATGCATGCACAAAGTCCCAGAAGGTGTATTAGACCGTGGATCTCAGTGGCCTCTGCAATGGCCATCAAGGTTGCAGAAACCACCATACTGGTTAAAGTCTCAGCTTGATGTTAATGGGAAATCCGCCCCAGAAGATTTCGTTTCTGACTACAAGCATTGGAAAAAAGTTGTTTCTGAGACCTATTTGAATGGGATGGGAATCAACTGGTCCACTGTAAGGAATGTCATGGACATGAGAGCTGTATATGGGGGGTAAGCAATTATGAATCTTTTAGTTTCCTTTTGTAAGCATCACTGCCTTGTCTCTTAACCCGCCTTCTATTTCCCCCCTCCTTTTTTCTGTCGATTATACGCTGTATTTCTAATATCTTAGTGGCTGAAGGTGAAAAATTCTGATGGGCATCCTCTTAGATTTAGATGCAAGCACATGGTTTAAGAATTTCAGATCAGTGGGAGTTGCATGTCATATTATTCTCTCCTTCGGCTACTTTTTGTGATTCTTATTCCCTTGTGCGAAATGCTTTTCTTTTCCAGTGCAGTGAAGAATGTTGAAATCTTTCACATAGCCTGACTTTTCTTTCGCAATGCTTGTAGGTTTGCTGCAGCACTAAAAGACTTGAAAGTATGGGTTATGAATGTAGTCCCAGTTGACTCTCGTGACACACTTCCAATAATCTATGAGCGCGGTTTCATTGGGATATATCATGATTGGTGTGAATCGTTCAGTACCTACCCCAGATCTTATGATCTTTTACATGCTGATCATCTATTCTCCGTCCTTAAGAAAAGGTATGTAATACAACATTTCGTTTTTGTGACTTCTAAAAAAGACATCTACTGCAGTTTTATACGCAATAAATTCCTCCAACATTTCCTCTGATTCAATGTGGTTATTGTGTTGTGGCTACAGATGCAGCTTAGTGGCAGCGATTGCAGAAGTTGATAGGATACTGAGGCCAGAAGGGAAACTAATTGTATGGGACAATGCTGAAACCTTAAATGAGATTGAGAGTCTGGCTAAATCTCTGCAATGGAACATCCGATTTACTTACTCGAAAGACAATGAGGGTTTGCTGTGCATTCAGAAGACGTTTTGGCGTCCTGCAGACAAGGAGAAAATTTTGTCAGCCATTGCTTAAATGCTTCAATCTGCATCTTTGACGGCCTAAGGCTTAGTCAATACTGGTATTGTAGCCCGTTAAGTATTGTTTTGTTTGCTTAGCCATTAACGTATGAGGATCAAGCATCTTTAAACTAAAGCAATTCGTTAACGTGTAAATTTCACGTAATTTGTCATTCTTTCAGAGTCCCCCAGAAGCTCTCTCTAAATATTCTTGCTAAGTGAACTTATCCCTGTCGAAAAGAGGGATTATTTGGCTTTTGTATCTTTATATTTCGAGGACAAATGGAAACAGATACTCGAACGCATTATTGTAGTCTTTGACATGTTACTGCTCTTTTCTTACTACTACTACTATTACTGAAATTGCTGTCTTTTTGGTATTTATTATGGATACGGTATATGTTCAAAATATCGTATATCATCTATTTGTAACGTCATTTTAGTTAAAAGAAAATGTTGTAATTCGGTATTGAAAATTAATTGGATTGGATTGGAATGAATCACTCTCTAAATTCAAGGCATGTTGAAAGTAGAGGAGAAACTTCTCGTTCTCTCACCATTTTGGTAAGGACTGGGATTAATAAGTTTTGTTTTTAAGTAATTCATCTTCTAAACACAGTATGGAAGGGTCGCTGAAATTGTAAAACCAACTTGCTCAAACATCTACTAAGAAATGCATGATCACTCATTCCCTACCATTGAGTATTTGGAAGATATTAGCTTAAAGGCTTGTCGTGTACTCTAAGCCTAGCATATTATGCAAGGTTCTAAAAGACAGTAGGCGCTACTCGGGCGGTGGGTTAGGTGGATTTAAGTAAATTTATTATATATCGTATAAATAAATAAGTGTCTGCTTAAATTCAAAAAATACATAATTTCGTTGGAATTCATAAAATACAAAATAGAACGACATATAGATCATAAAGTATATTAAAACATAATGAAAAGATGGGAAACAAACCTATAATGTGTGTTCATCTAAGTATTCAACAAGGCTCTTACAATTTATTAAAAAAGGAAAATGCAAAATGAAAAGTTATGTATTTTTTGTTTAAGTGAGAGTTGCAACCTAAACAGGTGGTCTAGACGCCCTTTCCTAATTTCTAAATGCCTTGAGATTAATCGGAGCGATGACCAACCCTCCTAGTGCCTAAGCGTGGCCTAGGCGGCGCTAGGCTGATATTTTTATAACAGTGATATTATGTAATCTCGAGTCCCTAGACTTGGAGAGCAACTTGATTACATGCATCTTCTGTCATTCAAACAACGTCAATTGGAGAAAAATTTATTCATGTATTGTATCGTTGACACAGTGAAAGTGTACCCATACGGGCCATACCATGCAAATCCATATGACGAGACCGGCTGTTTCTCTTCTGCACTCAAGTTCGAGTCACACTCTAGGTAACTAAGATTAGAATAGAACATGACTCTATTAAAAATATTGACCAATTAGACATAGTTCAGTATTTTGAGTGGGAACTGACTATAAAAAAGTATAAACGTGAGTGAGAGTGAGAGAGAGAGTTTAAAAGGTAGAGAAATAGTTGGAATTTACATGCTTTCATTCATCAACGTATATGAGTTTTATAGTACATGATCAACAAGAGTCCTATACGTGGTAAATTACAAAGAGAATATTCCAGGATAATCACTAATTACGTTGTACCATGGACTCTTGTCTAACACTGACCCTACCACTTTGAGATAGAGTGCAGTCTCCATCTCCTTCCAACTCCTCTTGTCCCAAATGAGCCTGCATAAATTTAAAGATAATCTTTCACCCGACATTCTTCCACCTTTTACGATCTTATAATTCTCAGACACACATGCGCTGAAAATTTCTTTTATATCGGCAATATCTTCTCTTCTCTGTGCAGGACCTAGCTATATCGAATGCTCAGAAAGTTTGTTAGTATATCACAAGGACAATGTTATTCGATCCAAATCATAGACTGCAGAATGACAGACTAGCACTGTGGATACTTGTTGACGGCTGCCATTTACAAGTGTTTGTTTTGAAATATCTATTTATTGCAAATATTGAATTGTTATGTTAGGAGAAACCTTTTAAGGGAAGGGATCCCCATATTTTAATAAAAATAGAGATTAGTTGTGGAGTCCACATCACATCAAACTTTAACGATCCAAACCGTCTATTTTTCAAGTTACACCTCATAAATCATCTTTGTAAAATATTAGTCAAATCGGAGAGGTTTAAGACATCTAATTAAGTTCAAAGAAATTAACGAATATTTTGTTATATAAGAAATAATGAAATTTTATCCTGATCATTAAATAAGCAAATAGTTTCGAATTGAATTAAATTTTTGTAAGGATGATCTATGAATCTAGACTTAAAAAATAGACTATTCGGATCGTTGAAATTCGATGTGGAGTGGGCTTCACACCTAATCCTCATTTTTTGAAAAAAAAAAATAGGAATCCTTTAGCATAAAGGGCCTAGTTATGTTATATTCTCGATTGCGTCATTGTAACATAAACCGATGAGCTAATCTAGCATAATTCATAATTTAATAAAAGTATCATGTCATAATATCGAGATGGAATTTTGTAATGCTTTGTAATAAAATCAGAACTTTTTTTTTTCTTCTTGATAATAATATGATATTAAACTTGTCATTCATATAATCGAATTAAAAACTTTCACTTACAAATATCGAACAACACCACTAAATTGTATTCCTATTGAGCCAGAACTCATAGCTTTTGACTTAAGTTTGATTAACTTTAAAGTTTTCTGTTGCTTGTCGAAATGAATTCACTTTTCGACCAAGGGATGCACCTCTAACTAGGAAATTGTGGCGCCCTAATCACAACCCTTTTCATAAAAATATACTAAAATCTCACTGACACCACTGATAGCCATTACCTTTTTGTTGTAAAACTATTTCTTTTGTTGGCAAAATAGCATACAAAAAGTGTCAAGATGCTTCCTTTGAACTCCTTTAGAAATCTTCTCGTCAACTGTTAAATAGCTAGGCTTGTTTGTTTTGCTATGAGTAATCTCAAACAATGGAAAAGGAAACTCTCCCCTCATGTTTGCATGATTGAAATCCAACATAACAATTAGTAATAGTGCTATAATTTTAGGTTGGGTTTTCTCAACCATATGTTTTTATATTTTATTATTTTTCATGAATGATGCATACCTTATTGAATTTAGTTGGTTTGATAATACTTAAACTGTCAATACATATTTCACAACAACAACAAAATTAATGGAAATCTACAAAGTTTGGTGAAATTGTTTTATAGTTAGGTCACAACTTGTACAGGTGGCATTACTAATTATACCACTATGAACAATCCTGAAAACAAGAATTTGTTACCAGACATGGAAATTTTAAATTTTGTACCCAACAAAGGTGGGTCCAATGATATTATAAAAAAAGCCCTAAACCCTTCTTTTTTCACTCGAACAGATTCTGCACAAAGAGGGCAACAACATGAGCTGCTTCACGCAGATTTTGGAATAATCAAATACCCCATTGTCTGCCATTGCCACACTTTCCTCAAGCAACACGAGTTGGCGGTCTCCATACATTACTCAACATGTCTGCTGCCACCAGTACTTCTAAAGCTGCAGCTGCCATCTTTGCAAGTTAAAGCAGCAGGCCTGTAAGTTTTCATGTTACTGTTCCAACTTCTCAACAAAATGTCAACTTCTTGGAGGCACAAGTGCTTGCTCTTCACTCTTGTTGTTTCCTTCATTGTTCTCTCGGAAGCGTCAAGGTTGCCTAATTGGGATCAGATGCTGCCGAAGAAGCTACCAACTCCTTCGTCGTCTCCCTCCAAAGGCACGAACTCGGCAAAGAACTCTTCTTCCAATGCTTTGGAAGCTCATAGAAACGTCCCTTCATCTGATGGAAAGGTCTAGCCACTGGCCACTACAGTAATATATGAACTACTTTAGTTTTGATTCTATCTCTAATCTTCGACAAATATGCAATCCACGGCAAAGAAATCTTCTTCCAATGCTTTGGAAGCTCATAGAAACGTCCCTTCATCTGATGGAAAGGTCTAGCCACTGGCCACTACAGTAATATTTGAACTACTTTAGTTTTGATTCTATCTCTAATCTTCGACAAATATGCAATCCACGGCAATGCACTAATCGGAGGGAAGCATGCAGAGCTTTGAAATTAGTTATATGCTGGTTTGATGAGCTGCTTAATTATGAACAAAATTATATATCCTTGTAGATTTGTTTTTGACGTAATTAGTCTGCGCTGATACAGTCCCTTGTAAAGTAAAGATCACAGAGTGGATTTATTATTGGATAAGATGCATTAGCAATCAGAAGTTTTGGGACAGTAAGACCTATAGATAGAGCTTCTTTTATTTCAAATTTGGCATTCCTTGATGCCCAATATATGTATCACTTCAAATAATTTTGATCTTTCTACTTCTTTTGTGTAAAACTTGAGTAATCTCAAATTACTGTCCTCTTAAAAGGACTTATTAGTACTCACTAAACTTACCGTGCATGGTGCTGCCATGATTTTCTCCAGTAAATACATCTTTATGAGTTAAACATTATTAACTTGTTTATAATTTTCATTCACTGAATTTGGAAAACAGATGGTTTCTTTACTTGCTTGTAATATTCATATCTCATTTAAAACTAAGAAGTAACATATACAATATTGACCAGTAAAACAGAAAACAAAAGAGAATTAACATTTAGATCATTTTTGTAGCTGGTTAGATATGTTCAGTATAAGATATGTTCAGTATAACCAGGTAAAAGAAATAAGGCAACATGATACCGCCCTCGATCAAACGAGAAATCGCTTGAGCAGTGAGCCCCATGTCAACGACCATCCTCAAAACACCACGGGGCGGCCCAATGGTTGAGACGAATTCCAGGCGCATATTCCACACGTCATGTTCTGGGTTTGATTCCTAGTACTGATGAATCACACGATGATGGCCAGAACAAAACTCACTACAAAGTGGATAATGATAACCAACCCATTTCCATGAGATCCTGAGATATATATATTTTTTTGTAATTGAAGCCACCTTATACTGAGTATGTCTTGCTTTCTCATGCTATCGGGCAAGAAAGAGGTACCGATAAGCGATCATGTTGCATCTTTCATCTGTTATAATTACTAGAACAGAGTCAAGTTAATTAGAAAGGGTGGTTTTACAAAATTATGAAGCAAATCCATATTCATGGTCTGCATCCATTTTCTTAACAAATGAATGTTGTCGTCTAAAGTAGTGTTTAGTGGTCTCTCGAGGCAGTTTAAAACAAAATATAAATTTATGTAATCTGAAGTTCGTCGACTTGAACAAATACAGATTGAAATGTTTTGGGATTCAAAAGAGCTTATGTGGGCAAAAAACTTAGGTGAAATCTAACAAAACTATCCATAGTGATGACTGATGAGACAACAGTTCCACCTTATACTCAAAATGTCCTCCTTTTCTCAGGCTCACAGGCAAGAATGAGGTACCGAATTAGCGATCATTCTGCATCTTCTTCTTTACCAGGTAAAGCAGAGTCCAACACAGAATGGATGGTTTTGCAGAACTTTAGTCAAATATATATCTTCGGTAACATTGTCAACCACGTATTTTAACATGTCCAACGGAATTAAAAGAATACAATATATATACATATATGTCTAAGTACTTACATATATTTTTTGCAATAAAATTACAAATATTCTACAATTAATGTTGAAGAGTTTTCCATACCAGCAGAAGATGAACAGCATTGTACAAGTACAGCAGTGACTGAAGCAATTTGATGGTAAACACAACCAAATGAAAATACGACTTGGGAAATTAAATAAAATTCCATGATCCACACAGAACTCACTAATGATCACAATGCCTTCATATAAAACTTGTGATAGCGGTGGAAAACAATTAAGATTACGAAGCCACACAAGAAAGTGTTCGTCCTGGTGCAACTGGGTAAAAGCGTTTCCTTCCCAGATAAACTCTGCAAGGTAAAAGACATGACAAAACCAAAATGCTAATCAAACAAAGTTTCAGTACAAATATTTCTTGATTGGAACTAACTACTAAGCACTTCAAATTTAGTCCATGGACAAAACCACATGGCCCTTCCAAACTTGTGAATGAGAACAATAAAATGGAACTTGAGAAACCAAAGGGGAAAAGAAATAAAAATGGAGAGAAAAGAAAAAACCTTATGTACCTCCTCAACAAAGAACTATGACAAGCTTTCATGAAACATCTGGAATAATGATCTCAGGGATGTGTTGTACCTTTCCATGATCCACCCCTCCTTTTCATATAGAATCCACAAGTTGCTCTGGTACAAGCTCCAGTCTTAATGTTTCTAGTTTAGTAAGGTATTGAAGACCTTCTGGCAATGTGTTTAATTCTGTGCAGTCATCAAGGGACAAGGATCGGAGATTTGGCATCACCCCTTTTTCTATGGTTATCTTATTCAACAAGGGGAAGATAAACAATTGCAAATGAGTAAGCTTTTCAAAGCCGCTTCTGAAACATAACTCTTTGCCAACATATGCATTAATAAGTGTAAGCCTTCCGAGATTGGGAAATTCTTCAATGTAAGGTAGTAAATCTTCCTCAAGTCTAGACCAATGTAGATACATATTTGTGACGCTCCGAAGTGAGAAAAACCACCGTGGTACCTTTTTTAGTCTGCCGACCAAAATAACCATTCGAAGGTAGGGAGGAGGTGACTGTAGGGCATTTACTTGAAGAGCTTCTTCTTCATCGCTTGCCATTAAAAACAAGTAGTGAAGGAGTTTCATCTTTTGAATTGAGGCACATAGGTCCCTCTCGTCTCTTTCCTTTACATTGGTAATCCCAATCCTGGTAAGTTGAGTCATATTTCCCACGAGTCTAACAATGTTTCCTTCTAATTCAACACATGACAAGACTTGCAATTTCTTCAACATGCATATGTTTGCTGGCGCTCTTGTCCCATTGACGTATCTGAAGCCCCTATGCTCTCTAGTGTAACGGTACATGATTAGATGGCGCAAGTTTTTCAACTTTGAAATTCCACCTGGAAGTGCCTCTATCTTTGTGTTCCGGATATCCAAAGTTTGAAGGTTGTGGAGCTTTCCTATGGATTCTGGGAGCTTTTTAATTGGAGTTGCCCTTAAATTCAAATATCTTAGGTTGAACAAGTACACAACTTCTTTTGGCAGTATATCAATTGGGACATATTCCAAATCTAGAACCCTCAACAATTTGAATCCAGAAGGCAATGTATTTGAGAATGACAATGAGGACGTGTCAGTAACAAACACAAGAAAAGACCGAAGTTGTGACATACCAGTGCAAAATTTAATTTTTCCTTCAGTGGTTTGAGTTGACAAGCGGCGTGCTCGAACTTCCTCCATTACTTCTCTTCCATCATATACAACACAAAACTTTTCTTTTTCTGATATAGAAAGAGCAAGCTCCCGCATAAGGTCATGCATCTTACATGCCTTTGGCCTTCCAGTTTCATTTCTCCAAACGACATGCAGCATGCTGCGGAAAATGAGCTCCATAAGATAGCCCTCTGCAACTTCTAGTGTGATCCCTTTGACATGTTCAACAAACCCTTCAGCTATCCACAACCTAATGAGCCTTTTTCTTCGGATCAAATAATCTTCTGGGAAAAGTGAACAGTATAGAAAACAATGTTTCAACCGGTATGGTAAATCATCAAAACTAAGCAACAAAATGCTCTTCACTGGCTCTAGTAATGGATGGTTAGTTAGATGCCAGTTTAAGCTGTTGTAAACATTGATCCATTCCGATGAAGTCTTGGAAGACATCAGACCACCTAAAGCCACGAGCGTGAGCGGTAGGCCTTCACACTTCTCTACAAGATCCCAAGCCAATGACTCAAGCTGTGATGGACAACATTTATTCTGGAAAGGTGAGAATGCTTTGCTGCTGAATAGCTCCCAAGCCTCATTCAATTTTAGGGGTTTAATGCGGTGAATATGACTTTGTACTCCATAAGAATAGGATGCAACATCTTCTTTTCGAGTAGTAAGAATAATTCGACTTCCAAGCGGTCTATTTTGAAGAGATATCTTTATTTCTTCCCAAAGTTTTGTATCCCACACATCATCCAACACAACTATGTATCTTTTAGACTCCAAGTAGTTGATTATAACTTGTAGCAATTCTCTATAGGTCATGGAATTGATGTCTGCAGGTACCTCTTCCATCCTTCCTTGGTGGAATTCCTTGATCAAGCTTCTAAACAAGTCTTCAATCACATATGTTTTCGAAACAGTAATCCACGCACAGCAATTGAAATGTCTCTTCACCGTTTCGCCGTTGAAGGCCTTGGCAACTAGAGTTGTCTTCCCTGATCCGCCCATCCCGACTACAGAGACAACCATTTGCTCTTGATCTTCATTCATCAACCAATCCATCAGTTCTTGCTTCTTGCTCTCAATCCCTACGAGCTCATCTTCCATAATAAAAAGTGAAGACTCTGCTCGATTCTGCACCCATCTGCAAGCATCATCACAAGTGCTACTACATGTCCCTTGTAATCCACCAACACCAAATCTCTGATTCCTCTCCGGAATGGCTTTAATCATTCTTGAGATGTTCTTTAACTTGCTGCTTATTTTGCGTCTAAACCACACATTCTTGGGAATGCGTATGGTTTGGTTGAACCACCTTGCAAATCGACCCTCACGACTTCCTTGCTCATACATGTGATACATGAACTCATCAATGATGTCTTCAACATCATAGGCCAAGTCTCTGACGCTTGCAACCCACGTCGCCTCTCCTTCGGCCTGTGCTTTCTTTCGGTCAGCATCATGTAGGAAGGCCTTCATGCTCACAAGCTCCTGTTTAATGTCATCAATTTCATCACGAACACCGGCTACGGATGATGCCTCGTTCTCAAAAATGGTCACAATTTTTCCAATCAAGAGGTCTGCTGTGGGTAAAGCCATATTTGTCTTTGATTCAAACTGCATAATCACTTACAAATTCATATATGAAAATTAAATGAATCAGTATTTACAGAAGGTTGGAAAAGCATATTCCTGGTGACTGATTTGAGTGGAAATCAAATAACAAAATAGAGAAGTTTGAACGATGAGCCAAAATA
Source organism: Pyrus communis (assembly GCF_041283825.1). Lineage (NCBI taxonomy): Eukaryota > Viridiplantae > Streptophyta > Magnoliopsida > Rosales > Rosaceae > Pyrus > Pyrus communis. Next base: position 34,439,146 of record NC_142569.1, on the reverse strand, counting down.
TTCAAAGGTGAGGATTCCAACCGGTGGTGCGGGAATCCAGTGCAGTGGAACGTGACTAGAAATTGTTCCATTAGTCAATGTTGGTTAAGTAATTGTAAGGCTATCTTGGAAGAATAAGTCAATGTGGGAATGCACTATTTGTGCTGTCATGATATATAAGTCAAAGTCCACTATTTGCGTTGTGATGATATATAAGTCAAAGTCCACTCTTCCATATTATATAAGGATAGTGCTTGCAATCTCCCTTTAGTAATGAGTTCATTCCTCTACTTGCAAATAATGTATCTTCACCACAAAAATTTAGTAATCAAAACTGTTCAATTTCTTAAGATTCATTTGAAGTTCATACCTACAAAAACTAATTTGAATCGGAGTTCGTTTAGTCATTCAAATTTATTAAATAAATCAACGGTGTAGATACCAAATAACATATTCATGATTAATTGTCCATTTATTTGATAATTTGGATGACAAATGAACTTCGGTTCAATTTAGTTATTGTATGGATGATCTTAATGAATCTTAAGGAATTGAACAATTTTGATTACTAAATTTCTGTAGTAAAAATGCATTATTTGCAAGTAGAAGAATGAGCTCATTACTAAAAGGAGATTGCAAGCACTATCCTTATATAATATGGAAGAGTGGACTTTGACTTATATATCATCACAACGCAAATAGTGGACTTTGACTTATATATCATGACAGCACAAATAGTGCATTCCCACATTGACTTATTCTTCCAAGATAGCCTTACAATTACTTAACCAACATTGACTAATGGAACAATTTCTAGTCACGTTCCACTGCACTGGATTCCCGCACCACCGGTTGGAATCCTCACCTTTGAATATTTTGGCTCATCGTTCAAACTTCTTTATTTTGTTATTTGATTTCCACTCAAATCGGTCACCAGGAATTTGCTTTTCCAACCTTCTGTAAATACTGATTCATTTAATTTTCATATATGAATTTGTAAGTGATTATGCAGTTTGAATCAAAGGCAAATATGGCTTTACCCACAGCAGACCTCTTGATTGGAAAAATTGTGACCATTTTTGAGAACGAGGCATCATCCGTAGCCGGTGTTCGTGATGAAATTGATGACATATCAATTATATATCAATTACTTATGCTCTCTTACTTATGTAAGTGATTATATATCAATTACTTATGCTCTCTTTGAAAGACCCCCTTGTCCACTATAAACCAACTGAAAATATGTACTAACACTGTTTATGAAAAAAAAATTAACACTGTCTCTGGAAAAAAAAAAAAAAACCAAAATATAAAACTGTTTTTGGAAAAACAAAAAAATCACACTGTTTCTGGAAAAAAACTAACATTGTCTCTGGAAAAAAAAAAACCAAAATATAAAACAGTTTCTGGAAAAACCAAAAAATGACACTGTTTTTTGAAAAAACTAACAGTCTTTGTAAAACAAAAAAAAAAAAAAGAACCAAAACATAAAACTGTTTCTAGAAAAACCAAAACATAACACTGTTTCATGAAAAATAATCTAATACAAAGTTTGTTTTGTTTGTGTACAAACAAAACTATATCTGAAAAAAACCAAAATATAACATTGTTTCTGGTAAACAAAAAAAATAACACAGTTCCTGGAAAAAAATGTTGGCAAAATTGTATCTGGAAAAAAAAAAATACATTGTATCCGAAAAAAAAAAAGAACAAAAAGCTAACAAATCTCAAATTTATTTTCTGGAGAAACAAACGATGAACTCCACTAAAGAAGAAAAATTGAAAAACAGTACCTCGAATTCTTCTTTTCTTCTTCATCAAATTGATAGGTTAATAATCAGATGAATGAGGAGGGAAAGGCAGAAATTCATCTTTGGCGTTTTTGCCGATGTCGGTGAAAGTGCAAATCCCTTTCTCATCTTTACAGAGAAGAGAGAGAGTGTGTGTGTGTGAGAAATTTTGGGAGGGAGGGAGAGAGAGAGAGTGACAAAATCATACCGTTTTGCTTATAAGAGATCATTTCCGATTTTCACAGAGATGGAGACGGCTCAAAATTACGTTTGGGGTCGAAGCTGTGGTTTTTACATAGTCATAGAAATGGAGTTGCTATGCGAGATTAGAAAGAAAAATGGAAGGTTTTGAATGTTAGGAAAAAATGGGGGAGAGAATATGAGAGAGATCCATAATGAAGAGAGATTGACGGACAAAAGCTTGCCATTAGGGATAAAATCGTAAACTCAATATTTGGGGCATTTTAATTAGGCTGATTTAGTATTAGGCTTTGTCCTAACCATTAAATAAAGTTATTACATGGTTTTTGGTTAAAACTCAAAGTTTTCAAGCCATTTTAATTAGTTTTCTTTTTAAAATTGGACCTGTGACCTATTTTCCCTCACCACCAATCACTCACTTTCCTTATTTCCGTCACCCAATCAGATTTTTCACTCTCTCTCAACCAATCAGATTCCCTCTCCCTTTCTCTCTCTTTTCTTCTCCTTCTCTCTTTCTCACCCCGTAACTCCCTCCTCTTTGCAACCACCATGAACAAACATCCAATCTCATAGATCGAACCTCAGATCACCACCATTGTGCTCCTCTCATTCCCATGAACCCAGCTGTACGAGCCAATTCTAAAATGGATGAGTTTTGAACCTTCAACTTGGAGCAACTCGGAGCTCTGATTTGGGTGGGAGTTTTCCGATGATTTCTCGGCCGTGTTACAAGGTTTTGGACATGATGGAAGCATCCACACAACTCCCTGTAGTCCCTAGCCTTAGTTGGAAGAGGAGCCAACGTGAAAACACACGGTTTTGGAGACGAAGAAAATAGGTTTGAGAGCTTCGGGCTTTTTCAGTCCATTTCCGTCCATTTTTTGGACTTTTGAAATGTATAGACTTGTTCTATTCCTCAAGAGCTTCATTTCCATATAAAGTATGCGAAAAATGGTTAAGAAATGAATAAGATATGAATTTTTGAATTTTTTCCAGAAAACTGGCGAACTAGACGGTGGAGCTCAACCGAAGAAGAAGGAGAATATTTTGTCAAAGTTGACGAACTATTTTGACGTCGTTAGGTAACACCGTTACTGTTAGCAGAATGTTTCGTCAAGTTTGACGGAATATTCCTTGGGTCTGTCAGCATGTGGCCTATGCATGGGAGCACGTGTGGCCGTGGGCTAGGCGGCTTGTGAGGGTGCGTTTGGCCTCCGGCTGACGTGTGGTCAACGTGTATGGGTCCGTGACTTCGTGTAGAACGTTTTCGTATATTTAAATCCTCCATTTGACCAAACTATGGGAGGTTTTTCCTAGCCTCTTTGTGTATGTGTTAATTAGCTAATTACTTTAGTTATTTCATATATAAGAGAAAATTATCCTGAGGAAGTACGAGGTTAAGCAAGGTAAGGAGGCTATGATCCGACTACGTATCAGTGAGTGGGCATTTGTTTTCATATATATATATATATATATATATATAATTTTATAGTTTCCAAAAATGCTTTTGGATTGATTTATGCCGATCATGCCATGTTTTATTTAATTTTAAAAATGTCATTATATTGTTGAGATTTATATATTGTCATGACATGTTCATATACATTTTACCTACTCATCATACATTGTTGCACCAGGTGTTAGTGCTTGCCTAGGGCCAGGGCCATTCTTTCACGTGTATGTTCACATCCGTACCACACACTCACCTTGGATCCAAGTAGGTGCCAGTCCTGTCGTATAGGTTGCAATTGATAACTCCGACTCGTATTTCACCGCGAATAGTGCCAATCTTCATGTGATTGTAGCACTAGGGCGTGTGTGTGTGTGTGTGTGTATTACACCCAATTCTATTCATGTCAAAAATCCTCTGCATGAACTCGTGTGTCAGCATAAACAGATGAGCACTTGATTTTCTTATGCCACGATTAAGACATCATGATTTGTGTATTTCTTGATTTTACTGTTGAATTGCATTTGATTTCATACTTATACGTAGTATGATTTTCTGGAAACTATACTTGTTTTACGGTAAGGGGTTAGTATGTTTGAAAAATAACTGTGTTTTATAAACCTTTGTTTTTGCCCACTCACCCTTCTGTTTTTCGCCCCTCCAAGACTTAGATAGTTGAATTCTCTATGGCGTACGAGGGATCTCTGGTGGTTCTGGCATTCCCCTAAATAAATGTAGGAGCTTATTTCCTGGTTGTGTAATAATTATCCTAACTAGACTCGATTGTTCTACTTATATCGTACTGTCATCTATGCTTTGAATATTTATATTTTATGGGTTCTCCCCACTACTGCACACTCACTTTATTAGCTTTAATAAATCCTAGTTTGGTTTAAATTCATCCATATTTTTACATCATTCATCTTTTTGGCTACGCCACCTTTGGATGTCGGTCAGCGTACCTCGGTATGTCAATGTCACTAATGGACGTAAAATATATAAATAAATTTAGAGTTACGTACGTAAACAAAACAAATGATTGAGGTGACAAATTGTTTTTTGCTTATGCTTTTCTGAGGAGTGTACTGATACAAAATGTGAAGAACCCAAGTTCCTTTTTTTTTTTTTTTTTTTTTTTTTGTTTTTTTGTATGGCTGCAAATGAAATTTAACATACTTAAATATGGCACAAAGTTGTCATTCAATTTATTCATATACAATATAGGGTCATTCAATTCATAAGTGATTGAATTTTATTTTTATTTTCAACTCATCATTGTCAACAGGACGAAGGAGACATCATTAACAGAGTTACGCATATGGGTGTTTTGATGGAGCAAACCTTACTTTTTGAGTTTTGTACAGTTTTAGACGTAAAATATTCCTTGAGATAGGAGCATAGCGTTTGAAAAACAAACCTTGAGGATGGCGTTCTAACATCCCCAATTTTTGTCATGTAATATATGAATGTAAATAGGACTCCCTGACTATGGCATACTACCTTCCTGATTTTTGTCATGTAATAAAGAATCTAACTAGCACTCTCTAGCTACAGCATATCAACATCCTCAGTTTTCTCATATAATATATGTATATAGATACTACTCTTTGACACATATTCTAACTTTTTACATGTTTAACATAGTTTTGAAACCTGCGGCGTCGCACGAGATCATCTTCTTGTTAATATCATTAAATTGTAATATTAATTGTCAAAAATCCTTTGTTATTAAGATTTAATTCGTATTGTAAATATGATTTATTACCTATTGTGATACATTTCTTACTATAATCAATCGACAATAGGATTTGTTTCCACTAGAATTAATTTTCCTTCTTTATCTACAATCTTTCTGCACTATATGTTGGCCTCCAAAGAAACAAAGAATCTATATAAAAAGTAAAAAATAATAATAAATTCGTACAGACAACTTTTGCAGACGCATACATGGTCGATACAAGCGTCCACTACCATTTAACTTTTTGTTTTTGGGTTTTTGTTTATCAAATTCATTTATTATATGACACGTACTGTGCGTGCAGATTCTTGACAACACATTATACGCATGCATTGGGTTGGGGATGCAAACAAAATGGCAGCTCACTTAATCCAGAACAAGAACTGATCATTTTCATTTCTCCAAACGCGTATCATAGAACTTGATAATATTCACATAGAGAGAGAGAGAGAGAGAGAGAGAGAGAGAGAGAGAGATGGCAGGAACAGAGGAAAACAGCAAAGTTTGTGAAGCTTATCCAATGAAAGGTGGACACAGAGCCAACAGCTATGCCAACATCTCCGTTTACCAGGTATCTTCAGTTCTCTATGAATCTCTGTAACTGCATTTGGCTAGACTTTATTTGAACTAATCAATTGCCAGAAATAATTACCTCGTCTCACGAAACTACATAGAGAAGGTGTGAAACAAAAAAATTCTTCAAGTTTTGCAAATTAATAATAAGGGCGAGTTTCTGTGCAACGGAAAAGTCATTTGATCGAAGGGTTGTGGGTTCGGATCGTGAAAACAATTCGAGTTGTGAAAAAAAATCTTGGTAGTTTGGAATCACTTTTTTGGCGAATTAATAATTATTTCTCATCTGTCCTCCTCTAGGGTTTGCCTCTGGTACTGGAAGATCCTTCCTTCTGAACTAATCTCGTTCTAGTAACTTATTGCCTTCTTTTTTTCCTTTCTGGGGTGGTTTAGTGGTACTTGCTTGCCTTTGTTTGTTTCGTTTTGTCTTTTTCTCTAGGCATTTCGACCGAGCGTCTGTTTCTGGGCATGACTTTTGTAACGTCCCTTTTCTCTTGTTAATTTGACCAAAGAAGAGAAGAACATTAATTAATGCAATTGCAATTGCAATTGTTGCATGTAGCTTTATATATAGGCATGTATATATAAGATAGCCAAACGTTAGTCGATTCATCCTTGTCGAACGGGATTTTTCTTGGAATTTCAAACATAAAATGTAAAATATGTTCATAGTACGTGGTCCTTATATCAAAACTAATTGCATGCTAGTAAGAGTCTGTTTGATAACCATTTTAATTGTTTGTAACTTAAAATTGTTTTGTAATTCTTTCCAATTCTAGTTTTCAAATTTTTATTTATTTAAAACCAATATTGAAAGCTATCAAATTTATTGGTTTTATTTATGAAAACTAAAAATAGTCACCAAACAAGTTTTATAAAACCAAAACTAAAACCGAGATAGTAATCAAATGGGCG